>NW_015250789.1:0-512 GCF_001447785.1 Gekko japonicus | reverse complement strand
TTCCTGCCCAAAAATAGCCCTGGTAGAGGACTGATACAGTTCCCCACCCAAACCCCTGGATCATCCTCCAGCAGAAATCAGCCCCCCCCCAAGTTCTTGATCACAATGATGCCTTGTTTGCATGCCCTGCTGTTTGTTTGTTTATTTATTTATTTTGGAGGGGGAGAAATCGTGCATGCCAGGTGCTTATGCAGCAGAGCAGATTCACACTGGAGGGAGCGTGCGGGAAGTACATATACAAGGCTTTCATTTCAGGTATACATACAACTAGCTCTGGCCTGGATGGCTCCAGCTAACCCAATCTTGACATATTTTGGAGGCTATGCAGGGCTGGCCCTATTTAGTACTTCGATGGGAGATCACCAAGGTAGACCAGGGTTGCTACACAGAGGCAGGCGACGGCCAACCACCCTCTGAACATCTCTTTGCCTCGAAAAGCCTCCAGGATCCACGGTGAGTTGGCTGCGCTTTGATGGCGCTTTCTGCCACATTGTTGTTGTTGTTCAGTCGCA
>NW_015250788.1:0-512 GCF_001447785.1 Gekko japonicus | reverse complement strand
ACTAACACAAATAAAGGATCTGACCTTCATGAATCATAAGTAATGGCCAAGTATCAAAACAAATGTCCAACTTGAAGATATTTTTGGTCAATATTATTAATCAATTCATTGGTCAGGTAGTAGAGGTCAGATCGTCATGAATCTTTATTTCTGGCTATAAACCTTATGGCTACATAAATGAAGACTGGTTCATACTTCACAATCAACTGCTTATTTGGGTGTTTAACTGTTCACATCTGCATGGTTCATGAAACGTATATGAAATCATGCAGTACTGAAGGAATACCATCTGTGAGCATGGGTGTGTTAGTTTTCTTCCATGCAATACTGTTAGAACAGACCTCTTATGTGAAGTATTAATTGAACAAACAGACATCTTATTGCTATATACAAGCTGGTTCAAAGATATTAGTCACATTGGGAAATTCTTATGTTGAACATTTTCCTTCTTAACCACTATACCTTGTATACCTTTCTGACTTATAAGGGCAGAAAGGAGGGGTATAAATTTT
>NW_015250787.1:0-512 GCF_001447785.1 Gekko japonicus | reverse complement strand
CGAGCGAGAGGTGGGGGGGCGGGAGGGGAAGAGAGTTGTGATTCCTCCTTGGATGCGAACGTGTCTGTTGGTACACGGGCAGATGGGTGTTAAAATAGCGATTGCGTCGTAGAGGCACTGCTCATATATTACACACGCAGGAAATCTGGCTTCGTCGTATGTGTTTTTCGAGCAGAGACTAAAACAGGGACAGCTTGAATTGGGTCTTGCTCGGCTGCGGCAGCCATTTTCCAAAATGGGTGCTTGGGGGACAATGGAAACAAGGATTTTGAATTGGTTCTCTCCCAAATCGTCGCAAACGCAACCTGAGGAACAAAGGGAGCGATCCTTGTATATGTTGACCTTAATAACTATAATAAGATCTCGAATCACACGCACACATACACACAAGTCATGAATGCGGTTACACCGTCATTTTATCTGCCGCATTACACAACACAGTGACGTCGGTGCTATTAAGTCAAGAGTCATTTCCAGAACACCAGAAGAAGAAGAAGATGAGAAGAGATTGG
>NW_015250786.1:0-512 GCF_001447785.1 Gekko japonicus | reverse complement strand
GGGGGTTTGTTTGAAAGTCAAGGTAGGATCCTCGGCAGCTCTATGTGACAACAGCGGTGTGTGCTCTGAAAGTCAACTACACCATGAGATTAAACTTCTTTTCATGTCTTGTTAAACGGCAGTTGAACCACTTTGTCTTCTTGGCAGCTACTGCTGCAAATGAAATATATAGTTCTTGGAGCTTCTGTACTAGGATTTCTACAAGAAGACCTTGCGAGATCTCGATAGGGAATACCATAGTCCTGAGATTATTACTACCTACTGTTATTAATACTTTATCATTGCCCCTTGCTTCACTCGGAAGCTGAGAATTATTTGCATTGAGTCCACACAAGGTCCACCTTCCCAAATGTGAATCTACCCATACATTTTGGTAACCTGGAGAGGGCCGGCTCCACATTTCCCTACTGTCAAGCGATTCGACAGGTGGTTATGTGTGGCTGGGCCTTCTTAGTGATGGCACCAAGACCGCAGAACTCCCTCCCCCACAAAGTATTTTTCCTTCACCCTTT
>NW_015250785.1:0-512 GCF_001447785.1 Gekko japonicus | reverse complement strand
CCTAGTCCCACCGCTATACTTTCCCCTCCGCAGGAGCACTGGATTGTTATGCCCAGTCATCATCAGGCCAGCTAATCTTTTTTTTATAGTGGTGGTAGTGTCTTTATGGCAGCCAAGAGGACACCATCGTGTTTAGTTTGGCCCCTAGAGGAAAAGGATTGACTGAGAGTCATATACTGTTATGCCTAGCCCAAGATATGGCCAATAAGGAGCAGAATAACTGAAGATTCTAAGTAGCTCTGTTGTTTATTTTGAGCTGGATGCACCACACCACAAGTAGTCACAGCTAATTTTCCTGTTGGTTGGTAAGTTTTGGGCTTTGGATGCTGCTCAGATTGTTTAAATTTAGGTTTTCAGTTACATTTATACTATTATAGATGCTAAGCATTTGACAGGCACCTTGCAGATTTGGTGGTCAGGATACAAATGTTCCCAGTGAACCAAGAGGGCAGAGGTGAAGGAGATAGTCTGTATTGAGCAGGACATTGGGCTAGATGGCCTGTATGGTCCCT
>NW_015250784.1:0-512 GCF_001447785.1 Gekko japonicus | reverse complement strand
GACATCACATGTCCCTCCCATGTCCCTGCACTCCCACTTTTCCATCAGTTGCCTGGCAACCCAGAAAGTGAAGTAAATCAACAAATGACCACATGACCAGGCTTCCCCCATTACCGATTCAGAGCTGAGCAGCGAAACCTTTCATGCTCAGCCCGCTCAGTGCCATTTCACAGCCTCTCTCCATGAAATATATCCTGCTGGGAATGAAAACGTCTGCATGTGTGTAGGAGGGAAGGAGTTATAATTCTCTAGGAGATTAGCTCCCTCTCTGTTTTTGTTATCAAACAGCTGTAAATCCAGCAGAGCAGGAGAGGGAATTAGCTGCTTTCAGCAACCCGGGCACCTCTGGGTGGAGCACCAAGGGCAGCAAAGGGAACTCCTCGTTTTAGAGAGCCAGAAACTGAAGCTGTAAAGTGGACCCCAGGATGAGGCCTGCATGGGGTTGCCGTTAGGGATGCCTGCTTCCACGTTGGGCCTGAGGACCCCTCGGAATTACGGCTCACCTCCAGACT
>NW_015250783.1:0-512 GCF_001447785.1 Gekko japonicus | reverse complement strand
CTCAACTTATTCATTTCCCATTGTGCTTCTGTGAACCCAAAATGTACATCTGCAATCAGGACACAGCATTCAGGAGCACTTATGTCTGTGGTATGTGTGACCTCTTAGATAGTGACAATGAAGTCAAAATGAATTCTGTCGTGCCCTGCCTCCAGCCCTCAGGGGCTCCTACCAGTTGCCATGCTGTCTTAGCTGCTGCACCTTCCTTGTCTGACCTGTGGGGAGTGGCTCGAAGTCTTAGAAAG
This sequence comes from Gekko japonicus, assembly GCF_001447785.1. NCBI lineage: Eukaryota > Metazoa > Chordata > Lepidosauria > Squamata > Gekkonidae > Gekko > Gekko japonicus. Next base: position 267 of record NW_015250783.1, on the reverse strand, counting down.
GGTGGAGAACAGGGTTGATGTCACCCCTGTAGTCCTTCTGCTCGGCTGGTCTCAGGCTTGCTCTCCCTCTCTCTGTGCTCTTTACTGTCGCAGCCTCCATTCTCCTCCTCAACTTCTGTGTTGCTCCCCTTTTTATCCCTGCCCCATGCCCAAGCCTGCCCCCTATTGGGCCATCTCTCCCCGCTGGACTCGGCCCTGCCCCCCTCCATAAGCCCCAACACCACCCTTCAGCATTGGGCTGGGCTAGGCCCGCTGCGAGCGCTTGCG
>NW_015250782.1:0-512 GCF_001447785.1 Gekko japonicus | reverse complement strand
CACAGATCGGACGCTTTTCATTGGACACCATGCTAGAGCGTCGCATCCAATGAAGTGAAAGCAAAGCAAAGTTCTTGGGGGGCACGAGCTTTCAATGGTAGAAAGCGGTGGGCGGAGCTACTACGAGTTTGAGTACAACTTTGGCGGTTCAAAATGGCGGCGGAGGGTCGTGAAGACGTGAAGCCGGTTGAAACGAAAGAGGAGGATGGTGGCATTGCCGCGCTTCCCCCGTCGGTAACTGAGGAGGAGCCCAGCCGAGAGCAGCTTTTCGACCTCATTGTTAATACTTTCTTAGAAAAGATGGAGGAAGCCGGCAGGTAAGAGCGACGGCGGGACTGAGTGGAAGTGTTTCGCCCAAATTTGGGCGCCCAGTGGAGCCGTGAGGTGGAAGCTTCGGGGGACCTGAGGGAGAAATTACGCGGGACTTGCCAAACTTGTCTTTAGTTGGGGCTTTTTTTTTTTTAAGGAAGTAAATTGTTACAGCAGTAAAGTCTAGAAACTTTTTTTTTTTT
>NW_015250781.1:0-512 GCF_001447785.1 Gekko japonicus | reverse complement strand
CAAGGGAAACCTTTACCTTTACTATATGCTTTCTAATTTTAAGAGAATAAAGTCAGAAAATCATTGTGGTGTTATCTGAACTGGACCCAGGGTAGGAGGTGGAGGAGAGGTCAGGGGTCTCACAGTAGTATGGTGGTTAGTATGTTGACTAGCCCTAGAGTGACCCTGGTCAGCCATAAAGTCACCATGGAGTGACTTTGGATCAGTCACTCTCGCTGATTCCAACCTACCTCCCAGGTGTGTGTGTGTGGAAAAACCCCTATATATGAAACTCCTTGGAGGAAGGATGGGATAAAAGCAAATAAGGTTGCAAACAAAATCCAAGTTGCAAAACAGAGGACCTAAGCTCATCCCAGGTATTAGATGATGTGACACAGATCCTTGTACTAATGCTACATATTTAGTGGTGGGAGCTAACATCATTATTCCTTTTCATTTCTCAGTTTAACAGTGGTGGGAAGGAATGGAAGAGCAAAAGTGTATGGAAACAAATATGCTTTTTATGTGTCAAA
>NW_015250780.1:0-512 GCF_001447785.1 Gekko japonicus | reverse complement strand
TTATTGCACTTAATACAATTGAATTGGTTTGGTATCTTTTCAAGATGTCTTCTATTGATTGAGATTGTTTTAGATTTTCAGGTGGTAACAATGCTCTTGGTCTACCTTTCATATTGTTTTTATGAGTGGCCTTTGAACTGACCGAAGACACAAGCAAAGCTCCACTGATCATTTTTCCCATGTATTTTACTCTGCCAAATGATGAAGGGGATACAGCTGTGAAGTTTGGGGCATTATAAAATAACAAGAGTAGCACAACAGTGCTTAGGCATAGCACTGTGTGATCCCATAATGCACTTTTAGTAGATCTGTGAATGTAATTAAGGAAAACAACAACTAGATTCTCTACACAAACCACCTCCCTTTGGCAGGACTTCTGACAACCTACAGGAAAAGTTACACTGTATGACTTGCTGAGGATATGGGAAAGAGGTAGGAGGGTGAGCTGAGACAGAAGAATATTTCATCACGAAACACCATTAGAGTTCTCAGTAACAGGGGTGGATATATAT
>NW_015250779.1:0-512 GCF_001447785.1 Gekko japonicus | reverse complement strand
AATTGATCCCACCATATTAGCCATGCATGCAGTTCAGTGAGTGAACTGACATTGTCATGCATCCAGATAGCAAATTAAAAGCAAACATGGTTACAAATGCTTTAAAATGGACCCGTCAGCTATTGTCACCCTAAAGCTTTAGCATTAATCCATTTGCTACTAAGCTTGTTCTATCGATGTCACCGATAAGGTACAGGAACAGAGGTCATGCAAGGGGTTCCATTTCTTCTGTGCTCCAATAAAAAATAAGCCCTTTGGGCACAGAAAGTTCACCTTCAGTCTTCTACATGGTGCCTAACTCAGCACTGGCACAAAATGAAGAGTTCCCTGCAGGTTTTGCAAGCCTGCTTATCTGGGATTGGCAACGGCACTCCAGGCTTTGATCAAGCACACTTCACTCTTGCAAATGTTTTCTCTTATCTTAATTGGCAATAACTTTGTTTAGGAAACTTCCGTGCCAAAACAAACCTGAGATGAAACCGAGCACGAGGCCAAGAAAAGGAGGCGGTAGA
>NW_015250778.1:0-512 GCF_001447785.1 Gekko japonicus | reverse complement strand
GAGAGAGAGAGAGATCTGTGCAGAGGGGGGTAAGGAGGGGAGAGGAAAAAGAAATCGATTTCAGCTTGGGTCAGCGGAGTGTGCTGCCGGAGAGAGAGCCCTTCACAGAGCTGGGGAGATTAATTTAGCCGGAGAAAGAGGGCAAGGAGGGAGGGCGAGGGGAGAGCCGGCCCTGGCTTGGGGACATGCTGGTGCGCTCCTTAATAAGATCCCGGCAAGTCCCAGGGAAATTAATCAGCCCCGTCGTTAGCGCACAGATGCAAAAGTGCCAACTCAGGCGCAAAGGAGGAGGAAGCCGCGGAGTGGGTGAACTGGATCGCTGTGACAGGGAGAACTGGGGGGCCAGGAGGGAGACTTTGGATCCTGCTGGTTGGCTTCTCGGGTTTCTTTTAGCCGCTGCCATTTGCGTGCCGGTGCTGAGTGCGAGACTGCGTCTGCGTCTCTTGTCCGGATACCGCTTGCTTGGGGTTCCAGGGATGAGGGAGAGTGGAAGGTTCTGGGTAGCTGCTCTG
>NW_015250777.1:0-512 GCF_001447785.1 Gekko japonicus | reverse complement strand
CCCACTTGGAGGCTGGCATCCCTAGCTGGGAGGCTCTTCAGCCAAGGCCACAGTGATATGCGGAGTTCTACAAAGCTCCAGTCTTCTACAACAACAGAAGAGTGAGAAGATTTATTCCTGGTCCAGCTCTGCATTCTCTATATACTAAGCAGAATGCACTGCCTCAAAGATTAAGGTACACAGAACTGGTGGGTTTCATTTCCCATAGTAGTGTGCCACTCAGCAGTAGTGCAGCCGCACTCCCTACAAGTTCTAAAACAGGCCTCCAAGACAGCTCCATATATAGCACACTGCAGTAATCTACTCTGATGTGATTACAGCATGAATAGTTGTTGTCAAATTTTCTAAACTGGATGCTTCCTGACAATATTAGTACATTAAATGTTTTTAAAAGTACCTCACTTTCAAAATTATACTTTAATACACTCCTAGACAGTCTTCCCCCACAGATGTGGCCTCAAGGCAGCTGACAGTTTACAAACTAAATCGATAAAACCCAATGTATCCACATT
>NW_015250776.1:0-512 GCF_001447785.1 Gekko japonicus | reverse complement strand
ATACAGCAAAACTTGGGTACTCTGGGGAGGTTGCTAATGAGGCTGAAGGTGAGATTATGTTGCTGATGACTGGTTTGATTATGTTAGTGTGTGGTTCTGTAAGGGATGCTCTTGAGTGAAGCTGAATCCTGCAGACACCAGTCATTCATTTTGGCTTGGGTGTGAGGGAATCCCAAAGAGTCAAAGGACAATTCTTGGATTGTGGATATGTGTGACAGCATTGCCATGGGAAATTCCTTGTCTCATCAGCAGATGCACTTGGTTGCATCTAGACCTGACCATGGTTCTTTGATCTGCTGCAAGGTGGGATCTCTCTAGCCCTCTGCCTAGGATCCTTTGAGGATCATGGCTCTCAGTAGCAAAGGGTTTGGGAGTAACACTTCCCAAGTTCAAAAATCTATCCTGCTCTCCATCCACATTATTTGCATATGTTGTTCTACTTCAGTAGATTGAGAAGATGCACTGTTCCAGGTTCAGGGAAATCCCAAGGAAACGATATGCGAGATCCAGGT
>NW_015250775.1:0-512 GCF_001447785.1 Gekko japonicus | reverse complement strand
GGTTATTTACAAACCCTCCCTTACAGCCCTCCGATCAGCAGGAGGCCTCTCGGCTAAGAGCCATCGGTGGCGGTTATCTGAAACCGAAACGCAGCTAGAAATTCCAGATCCTTTCCTACGTCTCAAGCACCCTTGGCCCAGTTTGCGGGAACGAGGCCCACCGGTTCCCAGGAGCGGCAGCGGCAGCCCTCCAGTTCCTCCGGTGGGATCCTTTCGGCCGTTGCTGTTGATACTTGCATCCTTAAACTGTACATAGTTACAATATTGCAGAAGCGTTATAAAAGAACAAGGCTTTGGGGGGGGGGTTGACGGGTTCGAACTTCAGCCCTTCCTGTGTCGAAGAACAAACTGGACACAGTAAAGTTAGCATCCGTTGGAACAACCGGTGGCTGGGGTGTCGGATTCTGATTGGTCGTATTCCACATACACAACAGAACAGGGTGGAGGAATGGCGGAAAGGGGGCACAGGATTTGTAGTGAACTGAGGAAGAAGAGACTGGATTTATACCCTG
>NW_015250774.1:0-512 GCF_001447785.1 Gekko japonicus | reverse complement strand
TCCTCCTCCTCCTCCTCCTAGAGACTCACTCTCTTCTCTTTCTCTGTTTCCCTTTGCTCTGCCACCTCTTTTTTTATTGGTACATTTTATACGCTGTTAGCTGACCCAAGTCCTATTTGGGGAGAGGGAGCAGGACATAAATTTGATAAATAAATAACCTGCCCTGCCCCTGGCCCTTGCTTCTCTATCCTACTGTTCTTCTGCGATTCCTTCCATGTGTGAGGCACATGGAGGTGCACAGGGCTTGGCTCCTCTCATGCTGTTGCCAGTACCTTATTTTCATCTGCGCACTTCACCTCCCAGTCTGAATGTGTGTACTGAAAGATTTCCAGCACCTTCAGTTCTCAGGGTATTGCATATGTACATGTTGAATGGAAGGTGGGCCTGAATACAAATTATGCACTGGGTTCAATAAAATCATGTTGCCAGTCCTGATCTCTGCCATCATGGTGAACAGATACTACACAAGTACAGTAATGAGTGTTTTAGGAAACCAAGTTTTGTTGGCCCTT
>NW_015250773.1:0-512 GCF_001447785.1 Gekko japonicus | reverse complement strand
GAGGTTGGTAATCCTGTTTGACAACCTTTCACACTGAAAATTCTATCAGGTTTTCTTTCCCAAATTGCTTTATGAAATCTTGATTGGCCTCTGACTTGCCTTTTTCTTTCTCTCTCAGTATTTTTCAAATCTTTCCTGCAGACAGGAAAAGGGTAGAAGCTGCATTAAGTGCTTGCCATCTTCCAAAGGGAAAGGTCAGTATAGTCTTGGTTTTCCATATCTCCAAAATAATTATCTTCCTTGACTTTGTATGAATTGAGCATATCTGTATAGAAAACTTGAACTGGGGTTTATATCAGTGTAATGGCATGACATCCTCCAAAGAACTGTAGCTTGCTGCAGGTGTTGAGAATTCAGTTGGAGATCTCTACTATTCTCCAGCCCTACCCACCCTGCATACAGCTTCCTCGGGAAAGGAAATCAATTTAAGTCTGTAATGTATGTATGCTCATTGTTGTTGCAACAGTAAAAGGTCAGAAGGTTTTTCCTAAACCACTACATACAGTCTATTG
>NW_015250772.1:0-512 GCF_001447785.1 Gekko japonicus | reverse complement strand
CTATGTAGAGTTACTCCAGTCTAATCCCATTGGTTTTAATTAGTTTAGGCTAGAGTAGCTGCATAGGACTGCACTGTTGAACTCATTAAGACTTTTTTTCTCCTTGTATTTTCATGTACATTTCATTGATCTCTCAATATACTCATTGATGTAAAGCTAAGCACATTTCAAAGATGATTTTCTATATGAGTCATTTGAATTTTGGAGACAGAATAATGAGAAACTCGAAAATGAAGTCCATCTTGTTTATGGCTAGAAGCCAGGCATACACACACAAAAAACATACCTTCTGGAAGGCTGATTATAGTTACAGTGGGAAAAGAGGTATGACACACTGCCAGAAACTGTGTGTTACGTGCTAAGAACCATCTGTATGCTGTTACTTAAAACAATGCTTGGTGAGTCAAAAGTCACATAAATTTATGTTCAGCATATACGATGAAGGACAACATTCATGTGTGTGTGGTTCTCTTTGTCTGAGCCAAAACTATTTATTTATTTATTTAACTTTC
>NW_015250771.1:0-512 GCF_001447785.1 Gekko japonicus | reverse complement strand
TGTCAGGTGCTACATCAGGGGCAGGCATGGCAGAGGACACCACCAGGAGGCTGGCAACCCTATTAGCAGCGGGCATGACTAAATCCTGCAGCGGTGAGTCCCACGTGTTGCTTATTCACAACAGCGTAAACGTGGCGTGATGTCTTCGTTTGGACATGGGGATTGCTTTGTTTTCTTCTAAGGAAATGAACGACTTATTTAGAAAAGGCCCCAAAGGAAGCACCTCTTGTTTAGGCACATAACTTTCTGGCATAGCAGTTTTTCTCCTCCCGGGAGTACAAAGCTATCAAAATTAGCCAGAGATGCACAGAACACAGCCTTTGGCCCCGCTTTGCTGAGTCATTATTTATAGCCCCGAGAGGAACATGTGACTGGGCGGTGAGTCAGTGTAGAAAGGGCTGCTCGGAGGAGCCCGGAAGGCATTCATGAAATTTTCAACATCAGGCTTTGCTTGATTACCCTGAATGCATCAAGAGTCTATGGGGCTGAAGAATGACACTGGATAACCTAGA
>NW_015250770.1:0-512 GCF_001447785.1 Gekko japonicus | reverse complement strand
GTCATGGAAATACCAGCAGAAGCAATGGCTACCCAGCAGACAGCAGTATCCCAAGTGGATCACACTGAAGTTATTACCGTAACTGATACTGGCTCAAGCCATTAGATTGAAGAGATGCACTCTTCAGAATGTCCAAGGCTCAAGCAAGACACCAGATGGGACAACCTCTTTGCATGAACACAGAGTTGCAGGTGGTTGGCCAGGGCTACACAGAGAAGGTGGTGTCCTGCCCATACCATGCTCTGTGCTGGGGAGAGGGAGAGTGAATAAAAGAAGGGGCCAAACGGGGTGCAAGTCCTGCTCCACAGGTGGACCGAAGTGAAGAAATACCTGCAGGGGAGTTGAAAGGAAGGCATCCCCACTAGTACCCAGTAAAGACCTGCTTGGAAACATGGCAAAAGGAAGCAGGAAGCTGGTGTGGCTAATAGAAAAGAGGATGTGGTGTACCAATCAGAGGGCTGGACTACGACTGGGGAGACCTGGGTTTGAAACGCCACTCTGCCGTGAAGCTC
>NW_015250769.1:0-512 GCF_001447785.1 Gekko japonicus | reverse complement strand
ATACAAGTATCAGGACTAGCAGCTTGCCTGTCATATTCTGCCAAATGCATGGACAGTGGCCAGCGCGTATTTGCCATTGTGTATGGATAAAGAAGCCCTAATATAAGTGATTGCGGTGAATAAGAAAACAGGTTAATTTCCCAAGTTTAAATATGTATATTTATTTATTTTGTAGGGACATCCTGGGATACCAGGAGGAGTTGGGCCCCCAGGACCTCCTGGGCCATCAGTGAGTAAATCCTAAATATCTTTCTGCTAGCGGTTGTCTTTCATAGAGTAAGGAGAAGAAGACTGGAAATGGGAATGGTTGGGTTTGAAATTCAGGAATCTCTCAGCCATTACAAGCCAAGCTCAGTTGCACTTACGAATTTCAGCTCAACTTGATCGTGTAGTGTCAGTCCTCAAATCTCCAACTTTCTCTCCTCTCCCGCTTCTCGTGTATTACATTTTGTCCCATCAAAGAAGCTTAGAACAGCGTGCATTTTCTTTTCTCCTTCATTTTATCCTCACAA
>NW_015250768.1:0-512 GCF_001447785.1 Gekko japonicus | reverse complement strand
AGGTTACAAGCCAAGAGGTGACCTATGATGGAGGCAGCTGTTTTTCACTGTGTGCTCCCTGCAGACCCAAAGACGATGCCTCCTGAATTCTTCTGAGCACATCCTGGCCGATGGGGTGGAGGAAAGCCAGGACAGGCTTTTCACCTTTGGGGGTGGGGAAGATGCTTTGATGAAGAAGCAAATGGATACCACAAAAGCTATTTGCAGGCACCATGGGACATGTGCATATACTAAGCTGGGGATCAGGGCCATACAGTATGACCAGTCAAGGGCAGACTCCAGCATACTGACATAATGCGTTTCTGGAGACTTGCTCCTTTTGGATGGCAGAGTGCAATGTGTGTAGTGTAGTAGCTGCAGCCTAGGAGGTGTCTTCAAGGGGATTCCTATGCATAATGCATTGCGCTAGTCATGATTAAGAAGGAATGCAATATTGTTGCCACTCCAGGTTTGACTATGAGAGGACTACATCACAGGCTTTGACCTTGCAATATTTCATTGCTAGAACAATA
>NW_015250767.1:0-512 GCF_001447785.1 Gekko japonicus | reverse complement strand
CCTGTTTTCAGCAGAGGCTTCTGAGGCTGACTGCTGAGGACCAAGGAGATACAGCAGCTGCAGCTGGGTCTGGCCCTCAGGGAAGCATAGAGGCCAAGGACACAGTCTGTGTTTCCTTGATAATTGGTTCCTGCCCTGAAGCACAGCTGCTGGCTATGTGAACTGGATGAACCAGTAAGGCTCCCTGCTTTGTCCAGGGCTTATAGAAAACAAAGTCCCACCTGTTCCTGGGTTCCCTCTAGCCAGGACTTGACTGAGACCTTGTCCTGAGAAGAAGAACTGTGTGTGTTTGAATAGTGATCCGGTTCAGTCTTAGTAGCATGGGTCACTGCAGTGTTGCCTCTTTACGGGCATGCTGTCTCCGTTGCTCCCAGCAAATGGGGAAGACACTGGTGGTCTGAGATCTGGCTCTATGAGGAGAGGAAGGCTGGCTGCCCTGGCATCAGGCAAATTGACAGCACTGTTTGGAGTTGAAGCTTCAGAGGCAATCCCTTCAACCAAGGCCTCAGTCC
>NW_015250766.1:0-512 GCF_001447785.1 Gekko japonicus | reverse complement strand
AGCAGCACTTGTGGGAAATCACCCCTTGTCTTCTCTGACAAACTGCCTCCCCTATCAATGTGAGTGGGAAATATCCTTGACAAGTTTGTGTACGTGTATTAAATTTCAATGAGCCAGTTTCGTTTTCATAACAACATACTGTTGAACATGGCTTGGTTTTCCAGATAATTAATTTGAATTTGGAAGGAAGTTATTTTCCATTTGGATTCTATTTTGCTTCTGTTTGCAGTATGAAGCATTGAAAGTTGAATAGCTAAAGGGTAATATTAATAAATGTGCAAGATCTAGATGCTGCTTTACATGCTCCTGTTTCTAATCAGAGAGATGTCTGCATTAATTTATGAATGAGTTATGCATTTTTGTCACTTGTTCCTTCATCTAAGGAAATGGATGAAGGAGAAATGGAAGCAGGAAAAATTGATGGATGGTTTCACATCGTTTCCACTTAACAGCACACAAATAGTTATAAAAGAAAAGGACCAAATATGCACATGCTGTATTTGTATAAGATG
>NW_015250765.1:0-512 GCF_001447785.1 Gekko japonicus | reverse complement strand
TCTGTATGAAAGGCAAAGTGTGTCCGTCCACTGCCCTTCAGTCCCTGATCCATTTCGCTGATCGAAGCCAGGCTTCCCATATTGGCATTTTAAAGGAGAAAGGATGTCTTTTTAAAGGACATGTCTTTTTTTTTCCTTTGAAACTCTCATAACGGTGTGGGCAGCCCAGTTTCAACTAATGAAGCCAAGCGGGGCTCTGAAGGCTTCAATCCCCTTTCCCCTCTCTCCAGAGTTCCAGTCTGAATTGAGGCTGTGCCCACATGCAGGTGGATGGAGGTTATGATTTTCATTACATCCATGCCGACTCTTGTTTAGAACAGGATGCAGTCACACTTTTGCCTCTAATCGAACAAAGGTTAGTCCTTCTCCCTGCGATGCTAGTTTTCTATTTGCAGGGAGGGCTTTTTAAATGCAAAACAAACATTCAAACTGTGATCTGAAGTGGTGCGTTCTGCCTCCTTAGAATTCTGCTACCTCATTCTCCTGCATGCATAGAATCATAGAATGTTAGA
>NW_015250764.1:0-512 GCF_001447785.1 Gekko japonicus | reverse complement strand
CTGTCCAGATCTCTGTTGAACCCAGCAGATATAGTTTTTGTTACTGCTGACAGTGCAGGAGAGTTTAACCATTTGCCCAAGAGCAACAGCTTGTGAAGGAGGCTGAGTCAATGTTGGCTGGGAAGTGGTACCTTAAAAAAAGAAAAGAAAGAAAGAAAAACCCATTACTTTGATTTACTTTGTGCCATTTCAAACATCACAGTAGTATTGTGTTCTTAGTTTCCACACAAAATATTAACACCTTTCTTCTTAGCCTATGTAAAATTCATTTTCGACATCCTTACCTGACCAGTAACTGAGAACTGTGAAGAGAAACAAGGCCCAGGCCATGGTGAGAGAGTCAAGAGTGAATCTGAATTCCTGAGGCAAAGGTTTCTCTAGCTGGCACCGTCTCTTAAAATTCCGAGGAAGCAAAGAAGGACCATGTCATGCAAATTTCTTCACACCCACACATCACCAATGAAACGGCACCTCACCAAAGAAGAGGTGTGACACTCTAGCCTGGCCAATGG
>NW_015250763.1:0-512 GCF_001447785.1 Gekko japonicus | reverse complement strand
GAGTGGCGATAGAGCTGCCGCCAATCCGTACACCTCTGTGGGTGCTTCCACATGAAGAAGGGTATGCTGGGCCATGGCGGGAAGCACCATCACACACTATAGCCCCCTCACTCCTCCGGACACCTGGCAAGAAAAAGAACCACACATTTTGCATTTTGTAGGAAACTGAAACATGGTTACCTGCCAGATAGGAACTTCCTCTACTTTTGTTATCTTGTTTGTGCTTTGAGCCAGCTAAATAACATCAAGTGACAAATCCATGTATGCTAGATCTATCTAGGGCTATTAGTCAAATCTGTAGGTAAGGCTGGAACCTCCATGTTCAGAAGTAGTGTACCTGCAAATTAAGGGATACAGGAGATGCCTTTCTCTTTTAGGCCCTGTTTATCACTCATGAGCTTTTAGTTTCTGCTGGAAGTAGGGTGCCAGACTAGTTGGAGTTTTGTTTTTAATCAGCTAGGCAGTTATAATGTTCTGGAGCTAGAAAAGTAGGTTTATGCTGGCTTCACACT
>NW_015250762.1:0-512 GCF_001447785.1 Gekko japonicus | reverse complement strand
TACTCTATTGCTGTACCCCGAGTTTCTATATCAAACTACCTTCAGTCAGCTTGGCCTATACCACCTGATGATGTCTCTCTCAAACAGGGGGACTACAGATCTTGACTGACTTGAATGGGGAGAAACGCTCTCTCAGCACAGAACATACAGCACCGTGTACTACGAATGTTAGTTTGGGCACAATGGTGAAAGCAGAGCAATGTGCAGAAGTCACTTCCTTTTTTCTGTAATAGTTGGCCAACTGTTCTATATTCTGAGGTTACTCTATTCCCCAGACACTAGTCCAGGATTCAGAAGAGTACTACCTTCTCACAGATATATAATGTTTGGGAATTCCTTAGATGTTTTTACTACTGTTTGCATGGGGATTTCAGCCATGATTTCATATTTATTTTATGTTTGGATCTACAATTCCTTGTAAACTTTTTGAACACTTTTGTTGGTAGACAGTCAACGGCTATTATAAGTAAGTAAATGCATACAGCAATAGACAGGCAGTTGCTAGCAATAAA
>NW_015250761.1:0-512 GCF_001447785.1 Gekko japonicus | reverse complement strand
TCACACTGGTTCTCCATGAAGGAAGGCATTTCTGCACACAGCATCCTTGGTAGACAGATGAAAATATTCTGAAGCAACCCAAAGTTCAGCATTATTAAAAACCAACTTACCTTTAACTCCCCTCCCCCCAGTGTCATGCTTATTCTGGGAAAGCTTAGTTTGAAGTGAATTGCTCTAGATTAAAACTGCAAATTGGCAGGGAATGTCTTCTTAGCCAGAAGGAAACTGTGCAGACCCCTGGCTACACTCCGCTGGAATACACTGTAATTCTTAATGGATTCCCTCCAAGCTCCATCAGCCAAGTCACAGAAGCACAGTCTTGTCATCAGATCTATAATTCCCGATTCATTTCTGCCACCCTCACTAATGGAAGACAGGGACTTCTATTAAACGTCCTGTTTTCCCAGCTCCTGTCTCACCAGGGTGGTGAAAGGCTTTCTTTTCCAGCTGTGATCATTCTTTTGGACCTCAAGCTCAGCAGTAGAAATGTGAAATACTCTGGTCTTCAAGAA
>NW_015250760.1:0-512 GCF_001447785.1 Gekko japonicus | reverse complement strand
CTTCCCAGATGTTGTGGTATAATCGCGCCATTCCTTTCACGGGGCAAATCCTCTATGTTACCAGGACCTTAGTCTAACCTAAGTCTTGATGTCAGAACTTTAAACAGCAAAATGTTGCTTTTGAAGATCAAATTACTTTGTTTATGGTAATTTGCCCATTTGCTCACAGACGTTCATTACCAGTCTTTGTTACCATTAAACAAAATCTCCATTCTTATGTGATGACATGTTCTGTTCACATCCAAGAAAATGGACATGATGAAGCCAGTGAAGGCAAAAATAATGCCAGTCATTTTGCCCTCAGTCTGAATGACTGGCGATAGAAGGAAGGTGACATCAGTGTTGTTTTTTGCCAATGACATCAGACAAAAAGTCAACATTTTTTTAACATTCTAACTCAGTAACATTACCAAACAAAGAGTGTATTAGTGAGCCTCACCATGCAGTTACATGCTGATGACATTCTGATCCATTAAGGAAACTCCAAAAATAAAAGAACTTGTACTGCACCA
>NW_015250759.1:0-512 GCF_001447785.1 Gekko japonicus | reverse complement strand
CCCAAAAATGCCTTTAATTAGGCATGAGTACAAGCTCATTGGAACTGTCTGCAATCCGCCTCATACAAATGAAACAGTTTCACATTGGGATCATCTGTTGTTGTGTCCCGCTTTGTTCTGAGCACTGGCGAGGGGTTTTGTTGTGGGTTTCTTTGCAATGTCCATGGCAGAGCTGGCTGACGTCCAAGGTTCCATTGTCACATTCCATCCCCCATTGAAATTGGGGGCATCTCTATCATTAAAGCAACGAGGCCTATTTTAGGAAATCGAAAACACACAGGCCACGGATTCATAAAAGCCCATTTGGATGCTTGGCGGGCGAGCCGATGACATTTACAAGGTGGTACAGTGAAGAGCCCAGAAACTGGAGCAAGAAGGGGGATGGTCAGGCGTCGCTTGAGTTCCTACTGGTTTTACTTCAGTTGAGTAAGGCAGCTGTCGGAAGGGAGGGAGACTAACAACAGAGACTTTGAGCCAGTTTGATGTAGTCGTTAGGAGCGCAGACTCTAATC
>NW_015250758.1:0-512 GCF_001447785.1 Gekko japonicus | reverse complement strand
TTTTTATTCATATTCAATATTAAAAACATTTATTCTAAATGTTTTTAATGTTGAAATGTTTAAATATTTGATGTTTGCTGCCTTGAGAGCCCTATTTGGGTGAAAAAAGCAGCACGGAAATGTTTCAAATAAATTCTTAAAAATGAAATAATTCAGAGCAATGGAGGGAGAGAACTTGCCAGAGTATCCAGATCTGTTGGACTGACACGTCTCAGTAAAATGCATGAGACGGAGCTTCAGTGCACGTCTCTGTGCATCAACTTCATGATTTTACAGCATAAGAATTTGCTGGAAGACGTTTTTGACATCGCTGTCTTATAAAAATTCTGTTGTTTAGAGTTTTATTAAATTTCCTGGTGTCCACTATGATGATTTTATCAAATTTCACCACCCAACAGCATTGGTTTACAGGGTGGGTCATGGGGAATACTGCAGCCCTAACCATTTAGTGCTGCTAAGGTGGATGGGGCACTTTTACTGGTGGGCACAGGGAAGCAGCATGAGAATTGTAA
>NW_015250757.1:0-512 GCF_001447785.1 Gekko japonicus | reverse complement strand
ATCTTCTCTTCCCTCTTTTTCTTTTTCTATAGGCAAATGGGGGCTTTGTTCACATGCCTCATTAAAAGGTTAACCTTATTTTCACACCATCTGTGATCTGAGCCACTAGTTTATTGATTCACCACACAGGCTCATTCCAAACTAGCTTTTCGGAACCCCTGAGCTGAGAGATGAGAATGGAGCAGCCGCATCTTTGAATTCAGTGCCCGCTGCCCTTTCAATATTGTTTCTCATATAATACATAGGGCTTGCCCTTATTTGTTATTTTCTTCTTAGCTTGTCAAGTAAAATTTAATCGGGAGGAATGAGTGGCCTTCGAATGGCTTAAGTGGGATGGCTTCAGAAGTACGGGGCTTACCCACACAAAAAGCCCTTCAAATCCAAGTGGATTTCAAGAGCTCTCTGAATTTCCAAGTACCAATGGCAAGCAATGTTGCAAACTTCTCACCAGCCAAATCCCCGCTCTCTTGTGTAGGATTATTTATTCTGCATGCTATATACAGCTCTTAGAC
>NW_015250756.1:0-512 GCF_001447785.1 Gekko japonicus | reverse complement strand
TCGGAGGCTGATATATTCTGGAGCATCTAGAAGAGACAGACCATTAGGAGGGATCTAAGGCTTTTGGAACTTTTTGGTGTGAATAGAGTTCCTGAGGATAGTAGCCAAAAGATGTTCTGAAAAATTACCACAGTCCTATAACAGAGTAACAACTTTCTAAGCACCACTGTCTTCACTGGATTTAGTAGGGTGTTAAGTCTGCTTAACTGTAAGTAGGCTGGGGATTTCCTTTATTCTACAGAGCAGAAACAGCCAATGATTTCCAAAATTACGTGTTTAAAAATTGCTGATTTGTTTTTAGTTATGACAAATACATATAGAGACTGAGACTGATTGTATGATTTTTCCCAAAAGACAGTTTATTATTGGGCAAATAGCCAGGTGGCAATATGGGTCCAACAATAACGTAATTAATTTTTAAAGATAATCAAATCAAATTACCTTTGTAAACACTGGTGCAGCTATTATGGGTCTTCCGTCTAGTCCTTGTAAATAGTTAGTGGGGCTTTGAC
>NW_015250755.1:0-512 GCF_001447785.1 Gekko japonicus | reverse complement strand
AAGGGACTGCCCAAGAATGCCCCCCCCAAAAAACAACAACAACAACAGCTGAGCTGTTTGGGCTTTCTTGGGCAGTCTTTGTAAAGGGACTGCCCAAGAAACCCTGGAAAGGCAACTGAGCGGGGGAAGGTGCTGCCCCCTCTTGACTGTTTGGACTTTCTTGGGCAGTTTCTTTAAAGGGACTGCCCAAGAACCGCCCCCCCGTCCAAAAACGACAACAACAGCTGAGCAGCTGGGAGACACACCCACTGCTCAGCTGTTTGTGTGAATTTGGTGGTGAACAGAAAGCAGAGGTTTAAGGGAACCCAGAGTCCTTTTAAACCCCTGCTTTCTTCTCTATCTATGAACTGCCACAAAACCTTAAAAGTTTGTGGAAGTTCGTGATGGTAGAGTTGTCACAAACTTTGGTTCCCGAACCACGAAAAGGGCAACATTCATGGTGAGTTTTGCTTCATAGGCCCCGTTCATATGGCGAATTTGCCGCGGGAGAGCCACATAAGAACATAAGAGAT
>NW_015250754.1:0-512 GCF_001447785.1 Gekko japonicus | reverse complement strand
TAGAAACATAGACTTACAATGGGCATTTTGACTGCATACTAAGTAGTTGCCTGGTACAAAGGCTGTAGACATCATACATATATAGAGAGACTGGTTGTGGTGTTGGTGTTAATAGGCATAATACATATTGGCATCAAAAATATTGGAACAAGTAATGAAATACTGAAAGATTTAGGTTGCTAAGTAGATGCTGAACTTCAGTGGCTCCATTTCAGAAATTCTACCTGTTTCACACACAGAGATTGAGTGGCTGACACAGTGATGTTCATAGGAAGTCACTGTAGAACAGCTTACGGCAAGCAAAATCTGTACAAAAGAATTTCCAGCTGAACTGAAATAGAATGAGAATGCTGGTGCCAAAATATCAAATAGCAGACTTCAAATCAACTTCTGGAGAAAGCCAATAGGAAATCAAGGGCATCCACTTCAAAATGACCCATCATCAATGAAAAACAGTGTAACTGTTCCAGATCATCTCAGTTGAGCTGGTAGGGTTGCCAGCCTCCAGGTGG
>NW_015250753.1:0-512 GCF_001447785.1 Gekko japonicus | reverse complement strand
CATATCTGAGAAATTCAAATGAGCCACCACCAGCATAACATTCATCAAGGGTTTGACCACTTCCACATGTGGCAATCAACATTCACCACCCCACAGAAATTCACCGTAAGACACATAGCTGAGAAACCCAGCTTCAGCGGGAACATCCTGGATTAAAGAATGTTTAAAATTGTGGGGAACTCTTGATGAGGAAGGTGGTTGCTTATGATGCACAAGAGGAAAAGTTACTTGGTGGTTTCCTGGTGAAGAACGTGGGGAAGTGGGACAATGGGATGAGTGTGCTTCAACCACATTTCGAAATATGACTCCCCACAAAAGTACATCCTGAAGTCCCCTGTTCCACCATCACAGAACAAAACTCTAGAATGCCAAAGACAGTAACGTAAGAAATCCATTTCATCTTTCATGATCCCCTTTCCGCCACAGCTGGGTTTAGAAACCGATATTCAGTGGGATTTATAATTCAAAAGTCATTTTATATACGGGAATGGATCTGATACTAAATTATTATG
>NW_015250752.1:0-513 GCF_001447785.1 Gekko japonicus | reverse complement strand
TCTAGGCTGATCCTGCATTGAACAGAGGGGTTGGACAAGAGGGCTCGTACGGCCCCTTCCAACTCTGTGATTCTATGATTCTAAAGGGCATTGTGATACATTTCTAAATCAATGGTGTGCTCTTCAGGAGAAAAATAATAGGGTACCATGGCATGTCAGAAAATTGTCCCCAGGTATCACGAGGGGCATCACAACTGTTTCAGCTGCTCATTTAGAACACCCGGATCCTGGAAAATAGGAAGATAATACTCGGTGTCAGTGAAGGGGAGGAAGGCTTCAATCGCCCCAGGTTCAAATCGCACACACTTCTGAATGCCAGGTGGACGTTAGACTCCCAGTTAGAAGGGAAGACAGCGAGGGTATCAGAAGACAAGAAAGAACGACCTACCCTTCAGTGCGTCAATGGGAAGAGAGAGACCCTCAGCTGGCAGCGACTATTCATGCCACTCCAACAATAAATCGTGGAGGGGGAAAGCCCCACAACGGGAGAATGGACTTGCACCATTGCTGGCC
>NW_015250751.1:0-512 GCF_001447785.1 Gekko japonicus | reverse complement strand
ACGGCCAGTGCAGTTACAGGGATTTATAATCTGACTGCTGTAATGAGGATCAAGGGGATGGGGCAAAGAAGACATGGAAAAGCTAAGTCTGAGGATGAATTTGAAGGGATAGAAAGGGAGTGCCTATATCTGTGTTCAGGAAGAGGGTTTCCATCCTTAGTGGGGCAGCCAAGATCCTAACATTTTGCCTCGGAAAAAGGTGTCTAGGTGGCGCATCTTGTCATACGGGGGGTGAGGAAAAAGGCAGTGCTGAAATTCCTATTATTCCACACAGCTGCTTAACGTTTGAAAGGAAGACCTCTCCTCAACCAAAGCAATCACTCCAGTTGAGGCAACCACGTCACTTAGGGGTCTCAGCCCCAGCTGGCCGGCGGGGAGAAATTCCACCCACAGTTTTGGGCTACTTCCGGAAGTATCACCCTAACACAGTGACGTCGCCTGGAAGTGACGTCATCACGCTGGAAACGTTGCAGGGAGACGCTTTGGTATTTGGGCAAATTCTAGGGTTTTGA
>NW_015250750.1:0-512 GCF_001447785.1 Gekko japonicus | reverse complement strand
AGGAAGCATTGGTTTGAACCCTTACGTATTGAAGAAATTTCCTTCTGTTTTTAAAAAGAACATTTTGGAATTACCTAGGAATTCCAGTAACTCAGGGCTCATTGCAAGATCTGCTTCCTTGGAAATGGATCGCATGATCTCATTGAACATAACTCTTCGCTCTCGAATGTCCGATTCCCCGACAAACAACACTTTCCTTGGCAGTGAAGGCAGAGATGCTTGTGGATACCTTGAAACCAGTTTTTGATAAAATTCCTCAATCTCGCTGTATTTCTTTGAGACCTATGATGACATGGGCAAAATATAAATTCTTTATTAAATGGCAAGTGTGAAGAAGCATCTAAAGGAGAACACAATTCCTCATGATTTCTGAAGCAAAATTTAGTGGTCATGTACGGGCATTATCACCTTGTTGAGGTCCTAGCAAAGGCGGAGGTAAGAACTTCCATCCCCAACTGCTGGTTTCCCACACATGACTGATATTCCCACATGAACACATGAAGCTGCCTTAT
>NW_015250749.1:0-512 GCF_001447785.1 Gekko japonicus | reverse complement strand
AGGGCCACCATCTCACCTTGCCTCATTATAGAGTCAATCCTGCACTATTTAAAAGTACAGTGCAACAGAATGTTATATTGTTTCCCAGCCTAGATTTGCCTGGAAAAATGGAACAGGGAAGAGTCCATCTGGAACAATGGTAATTGGACAAGATCTGAAACTGTTTGTTGGCTGGACACAGCATCACATTTTATTTCACTTAGTATAGTGCTGTGGTTCATATCCCAATTCAGCCATGAAGGGTGACCTTGGACCAGGGGAAAGGGAGAAGGGAGTCTCATGTATCATTGTTCTGGGATAAAATATAATAGGTAATATTGACTATCCTGAATAAAACACCTTTTATCGGCCTCCACATTGCTGCGGCAACATTATATAGGTCTCAGACAGCTTCCTGTACTGTACCACCAGCAAAGCCAAACCCAAGAAAAGGTTCTGCAGGAAAAACTGGGCATATTATTCATCCCTCTTTTGATTAGCAATTATTTATAGTCCTAGTTTATATTTGTAAG
>NW_015250748.1:0-512 GCF_001447785.1 Gekko japonicus | reverse complement strand
CTGGAAGTCCCTTTCAACTCTATGATTCTTGGTCCAGTTTGTCCCAAAATGCCCCAGTGCCTAAGAAATCTAAAGTGCTCCTCTCAACACCATTGCCTTATCCACACATTGGCCCCCCAACTACACCTGTCTAGTTGGCCCTGCGTGTAGTAAATGTAGCATTTCAGAGAAAGGTCCCTCAAAGTTCAATTATAATCCTAATGCTGAAAATATATTGGGGTTTCATCTTATTCTGAAAGAGAACTGCTACCTTGGAGACAGTGCAGTTAACTTAATTTTTTCCCCTCCAAGCAATTAATGCTAGATTGTAGTATAGCTCAATGTTTCATTAAGAATATGGTGTTAACTGTTGGCTCATTGCATCTTTGATGCTGATATTAAGAGTGCATGCACTGGAGAGCTTCTAGCTTTGAGTCATCGGGGAGCTTCGCTAATGGTACGTGGCAATGGCCAACCTGAAATTTCATTGTGTGTAAAGTTCTATAATCTTCTCTTTTCCCGAGCAGCATAAC
>NW_015250747.1:0-512 GCF_001447785.1 Gekko japonicus | reverse complement strand
GTTTGTGTTTTGACTGATATACTTAATAAGAAATGTAAATTAAAACAAAAGTTTGGAAACTGGAACTTGAAACTAGAATGTTGAAAGAGGAGGACAGCGATTCCTTCTCCCAGACATTTTGTTTTTGTTTTTAGACGTCTTCTCGAGATGAGCTGCTAGCTCGCATGACAGAGTGTGATGTCATTATTTATAACATCACTGAAGATGAAAGCCAGATTGAAGAAGCAACCTGGGCAGCTACAGGTGGGAAAGTTTCTTTGTTATCTAAAAGAGGCATGGGGCATATACATAAGCTGTCTGCCAAACTGGGGAAGTGGATGGCAGATTAATTTGCAGAAGACAGAGAGTTTGGACTGCAAAGACCTAAGTTCAAATTCAGTCTGGGCCACAGATTCATGAGGTAGGCTTGGGACAATCTCTTATTTATGTTTGGTCTCAGTTATAGGACAAGGAATTTTGTTTATCTCATCTGTAAACTTACGTATGCATATTGAGCATGTGTTTATTCAAAT
>NW_015250746.1:0-512 GCF_001447785.1 Gekko japonicus | reverse complement strand
AACCCGCGGTTGGGGTCACCGTGTGTCGGTCGCGACTGGACGGCCTCATTGCCCGACAGGCCCAGGCGGACTTGCCCACCAGAGTCGGTTGTTTGCTTTCAAACGCCACTTCATAGAAAATGTCCCACCCACTCCGAGCCCCTGAGGGGCTTGCGCAGGCCCCTCTTAAGCAAGGCAGCCAAACCGGATTGGAAATCGGTTAGCAAAAAAAGCAGGCGGGCGGGCAGGCGAAGAGTAGGGTAAGAGTCACCAAGGAGCTAGGACGCAGGAAAGTGGGAACAGAAACTCAGTCAAGTCTAACATCGCCAGGATGAGACCCCTGATAATATTTACTTTGGGGATACCTGGTAAGGGGAGCTTTGACTCTCGAAAAGGCGGTGCTGGACTCGAATCTGGCCCTTCTAGTGCTGACTAACAGGGCGGGCTACCCTTTGGAACTATAATCTGCATATATATATATAATGTTAACATTTAGGAGGGGGCGCAGAATGAAAAGGGGCAAAGGGGAAGTG
>NW_015250745.1:0-512 GCF_001447785.1 Gekko japonicus | reverse complement strand
GCATAATGCATCACAGTTGTTTGCTTCTTCTCAATCTACCTGGAAGTTGGCAACCGAATGTGGCAATTGGTTTGGGTTGGCACTCATCACCACTTCTCAAAATGCCCAAGGTGCCCACAGACGCCAAAATATTGGGGAGCCCTTACAGAAAAGGAAGACTTTATCTGTATTCTCATATTTGCTGCAGAAACCTCTCCCCTGGATTTGTCCACAGGCCTCTTTTCAAAACTCTTCTTTGCTCCGATTCACACTTCCTTTGATCTGTCTCGCAACTGAGCCCTCTTGGGTCAGCTTCCTTTATCGAGGCACAACAGGCTCTTGGGTTAAGATCCTCGTAACGGTAATGAGTAGGAAGAAACTGATAAAGCTCAGCTAACACATTCCGTATGAGGGAAACCTTGTTAGAGTGAGCAAAAATGTTAAGTGCTCCAGTTGCGCTAGACTGGGAAGTGAATAATAGACTACCAATAAAAAAGAGTTTATTTTACTGAGGAAATACCTACAGTAGCTCA
>NW_015250744.1:0-512 GCF_001447785.1 Gekko japonicus | reverse complement strand
TCCAATAACCTGGCTCAATCTACCCAGGAGGCAAAATGAAAATGGAGGGTGTTCAGTTTGAAACCATTGGGAGAGGAATTCAAAACCATCCTTGGCCAAAACTCAAATATACAGAAAACACTTTGTATAGAGAAGCTCCTAAGGTTAGGATTTCTACTCTGAGAAGAAATCCTCCTACCTGAGGCCTTGGAGAGCTACTAAGAGCAAGGCAGCTCCTTATTCCTGGCCCTGCCCATGAACCTGACAAACTGCACACTACTTAAATTCTATCTGCTTGTACAAAAGCATGGGTGATTAAACACCAAGGTTGAGTGAGCCATGCATTCTTGATGGCTCATAATAAAGCTGAAGGCAAAAGAAATTCTCAAATGTGCTATAGCTGCTTTTCCAACTGGGAGGCATTCATAATGCCTTTGGCACTCCAGCTAACTCCATCCTCAGGAACAGAACCAACCTTCCGACCCAAGAAGAGGAGGCCGGCCCAATTGCTGGCTAGTTCCAAAGTTCTGACA
>NW_015250743.1:0-512 GCF_001447785.1 Gekko japonicus | reverse complement strand
CTGAGGCCTGACTGAGGGCTGTTTCAGCACTTGGAAAAGCATGGGAAGGGGAAGCCCTCAGCACTTTGCGGGCATGATTGGGATTTGATCCTCGAGGCATTTTTAAATCTCTCTGAAATGGTGGTGTTCAGTTTGGCCCTGAGCCTGAAGGTTTAAATGACTGATACAGTTAAATAAGCAACATAGGGAGGAGCACCAGAACAGCAGAAAATACTAGCAGGCAGTACTGCTTTGAGAGAACAGAGAGGTCACCCAACCATTAGGTGATGTTTGGTGGCTGCGCAGGGCAGCATTTTATAGTTAGGGGGATTTCAGCATCCACTTGCTTCTACTGCCCAACAGTTGTAGTGGGTGAAGGACAGGAGGGCAATTAAGATTCAGGCCATGTTCAACCATTCAAGAGCAGCTACATATTAATATTTATGTAGTTACTTAATTTATACCCCACCTTCCTCCCCAATGAAACAGAGTGGCTTACGTCGCTCTCCACTCCTCCATTTCATCCTCACAAC
>NW_015250742.1:0-512 GCF_001447785.1 Gekko japonicus | reverse complement strand
GCAGCTGATTTTGGGTTGAGTTTCCCCTTTCCCCCCCTTTTTTTCAGTTTCTGTCAAAATGCAGCTATTCGGTTGCTGTCTGGAGTGAGTCACTTCAATTATATTAAACCAGTTTTAATCCAGATTTAACCCAGATTTTTTTCTGGGTCCAATTCACAGTGCTTCTTTAAACTATTAAAGACCTGAATGGTTTGGGACCAAAGTACGTGAAGGACCATCTTCTGTAACATTAACCTAACCAGGCCTTGAGATCATTAGCTGAAACCCTTCTTTGTATGTTACCACCAGCTGAGGGCAGCATATTATGGAGTTGTTGGTGGCAGCAAGTCTCTAGGATGTCTTCCCACATGAGGTGAATTTGGCATCTGCACTCAATTATTTCTGTTTCCTCAAGAGTATTAGTTCCTTAGGAGGATTCGTTGTTTGGTGTTAGAGTAGCCAATTCCAGGTTGGGAAAGTACTGGAAATTTGGAGTACAGAGGGTGGGGAGAGGAGGGAGCTCAGCAGGGATG
>NW_015250741.1:0-512 GCF_001447785.1 Gekko japonicus | reverse complement strand
GTCAATATCTTGCTCAATTAACATCAAGTCTGAGGATTCAGTCATTTCCTATATACCACAAATAGGCATAACTTTCTTGGTGGTGTTATACAAAACAACGAACCTCCAAAAACTGTGTTTGTGTGTCTGTTTGTTTGTTTCCCCCCAGGGTGATGCCAAAAGTTACGGTGAAAAAGCTCTGGTAAATAATATTTTTGAAGTAGCATTCTAGGCAGCTTATTAGTTGCAATTGTACATATTGTAGACCCAGTTAGTCAGAAGATAATGACTATTTCCCAGATTTGAGCATTGTGGTCATCATTTATGTCAGGGGTAGCTGATGAATGCAGTAATTCATACACTGATAGACTTGGGTTGTTTCAATGCTGTGATCTTTCATAGAACCCAGAAATACCTTTATGGGTCTCCAGAGAACACTACTGAAGTGGAAAAGTATGGAGTTGTTACTTGAAATTGGTTTAAGTGACAGTCACTTATGGCTCGGTCAGGAGCCACATGTGTCTGTCTGAGAT
>NW_015250740.1:0-512 GCF_001447785.1 Gekko japonicus | reverse complement strand
ACATTTGTTGCAACTAGGCAGAAATTTGAAAATGATTGCACAAAAATAAACAGACCAAACCTATGTATGTTTACTCAGATACTAATCCCACTGAGTTCATCTGGACTTATTCACAACCTACTGTGCATAAAATTATAGCCTAGATCATTTTTTCTTTCTTGGAGTGAGCTGTTAATGAAATGCTGTATTTTGCATGAGGGAGGTACTGCATTTGGTGGTTTATCTTTGCTTAGAGACAACAGAAATAATCATTCAGATATACCAGTCATTTGTCCCAGTGGTAGAAATAAAATTCTGTGCAAGTAAAATGCAAGATGAGCACTCTGAGATTAATTTCTCATATTTTTTTCTGCATTGTCTTTAATGTTGCTAAGGTCACACACAAGTTGAAAGTAGTCAAACTAGTCCTTCACAAACAGCAAAGTATATATATGGTTCATGCTTCTCCTGAAAGCCTCCAGAGAACATAAACAGATATAAAAGAAATTGTACTGAAATATTCTGAAATTATC
>NW_015250739.1:0-512 GCF_001447785.1 Gekko japonicus | reverse complement strand
GCTGCTGCCAGTCAGAGCAGACAGTACTGGATTAGACTGAACAATGATCTGGCTATACGGCAGCTTCATATGCTTGTATATACGTTTGTACATTTAGTTATTTAGCCCCCTCCCCTTTGCACGCCTACATTCAAAGGTTTCCCAGGGTGATACATTTAAGAGAACAATAGAAAATATCTAAGCCAGGAAACAAAATAGTCAAAATATGTGAAATGCAAATAAGCGAGTCACAAACCACCAAAAAACGTGAATGGAAAAGAATGAGTTTGTTATACCGAAAAGATTGTACCACAATTGCACTCAGTCCTAGGCGCCAAACTCTGATTAGTCTCACACTATAGAGAAAGGGCTAACCTGCCCAGAAGCAGAGAAACTGTACCAAATTCAGTCCTTATGTGATTTGTTTCCTAAAAAGCAAACACCAGAGGGTGCTGTTTTTACGGTCAAAATTATAAGCTCTCCAACTGGCTTTCTTAGCTAGAGATAATTAACAGTTGTGTAACACCTTTTTT
>NW_015250738.1:0-512 GCF_001447785.1 Gekko japonicus | reverse complement strand
GATGGAGACAATCCATAAAACAATATTTCGTGGGTCTGCGTATATGGAACCCAAGGATAATTAACTGAAATGCTTTCATATGTTCTTTAAAGTGATCGTTACGATTCACAGTTAGCGCAATAAATTAATATGTACGTCTGTGCTGAAGATAATTGGAAACAGATTTATGCAGAGAAAAGGAAATAATTAACACGCAGCCAGAATGTAGGGAAGGGCACATCCATAAACGATATCTTAAAAGTCTAAGAGAAATGCATGGAGAAGATAGAGTGGTACCTATTAGCTGTGAACAAGAAGTAGTGGGACGTCTGTATCCAGACAGAGCATATTCTCATGACGTGTTTGCTGGGAACTCTCAAACAGCTGAGAGTTAAAGATGGCAGAAACAATGCTCTGGCCCAGAAAGTACCTTTCTGGCCAACCTAGAAAATGCTAACAGTGTAATCACGAGTGATTCTACTCAGGATCTTGCTACTCTGTGGAGCTCACTCCCAGGAAAGTGCTCTTAGGAT
>NW_015250737.1:0-512 GCF_001447785.1 Gekko japonicus | reverse complement strand
TGTTCCTAACCACTACACCAAACTGCCTTTCTTCCAATGCCACTTCCAATATTCCTTTTGGTCACAAAATGCCCAGACACACAAGAGAATACCTGTTAATACTTCCTTCCCATGAACAGGCTGACTGAGGCGCTGGTAGAAATGTGCAAGACCAAGGCGCAAAATTCTGCTCAGTGATAAAGCACACTGGGTGCGCTTGAACTAATCACTGCCACTCAGCTTACGATGCCTCCCATTAAAAAATTTCACATTCAAATTTTTTTATTTATTGAACTGAAAAGCTCAATATACATTCAAGTGCTTTAACAGGCATCCGCTTCATATAGTTCAATCGTATCATATCAAGATAAAATAGATATATCGCCTATCTTCCATTGTAAGTCATTACAAACATAAAAATTCTTTGAATAACGTATTTGGAGGGAGTATGTTATTAGAAACTCAAAACTCCATTACTGGAAACCACCTTCCTACAAAGCTTATTCAGTTATCCTCCAAGTCCTAGCTATCAA
>NW_015250736.1:0-512 GCF_001447785.1 Gekko japonicus | reverse complement strand
CCACATATTTGACATCCCTGCCTTAAGCACTACACCACCAATATATTATTTTAGTATCAATGTTCTTTTTGTGCAATTTTTTGTTGTTGATCGTCCTCTCAGTGCCTTCCTTCTACTTCACTGTCCTTGACTCCACTTGCCTTCCCTGCAATTTATGGAGATGCGCCTTGACGACCCACTGGATCACATGACACGTAGCATTGTCTGATGAGATGTGACATCGTGGCATCATTGACAACATCCCAGGGGTGGTGGTGGCAGCCAATCAGTTTAAATGACATGGAGGGCAAAGGGGGGAGAAGCAAAATTGGCACCGTGAAGCAACATCACTCCAAAAGGAATAGAATAGTGTCAAAGCAAATATCAAAGACTGCTGAAAATGATAAGCACTTTTTGACGCTCATAAACACCAAAGTAATTTTGAGTCAGCCGTACTGTAAACTCCTCACATTCTGAAAGATTTCGATATAGAGAGACTTGCAAAGAAGTTCTTCCCAAAGTTCATTCTGAGG
>NW_015250735.1:0-512 GCF_001447785.1 Gekko japonicus | reverse complement strand
CTTATGTTCTTATGTTCTTATGCCTTGAAGGCATTTCCCAGACTCACTAAATGTGTAGAAAGTACAGCTGAGAAATATTTACAGAAATCTCACATTTACTAGCAGGGGGGGAAATGTTATAAAGTAAATTACCTTTAGCTACAGGCTCTCTTTTACACATATTCTTGTTTGTGTCAATAAATTGGATTGTTTCATTGGCCTTTGCAAGTTCTGACAAGAAGCTTCATTTAAAGTTTCTTTATGTCAATGAGCTTTGTATTAGTCAAAGTTTTGAGTATATAGAAGTTTTTAAAAAGTTGTTAAAGAAATTGTGCATACCTGACCTAAGAGAATATTTGAAATCTGCATTATTATTTATTACCTTACAGATGCCATGGACAACTTTTCAAATATTCTGTTCTAATTTTTTGTTCTGTCTTCAGAATCAAACACATTCTTTGTGGCAGTTATGCCTCCTCTGTGGCAGTTTTAACTGCAGAAGTGTCTTCAAATGAGTTGATGTGTCACTATTC
>NW_015250734.1:0-512 GCF_001447785.1 Gekko japonicus | reverse complement strand
TTGAGTGCCCATGAGGTCTTGTATTGTGATCTATCAAGGTCGATGTTCATTTTGATCCCAGAGACACTTCTGTATATAGAGAAGAGGTCAAAATTTGAAATTCCCAAACGTGTACAATTAGAGAGGGGGGGAGAGAGGGAGAGAAACTGGTGGGTGAAAAACTGAAAATGTACACCAGAGAGAACATATTTGTTCACAGGTCACACACACACAAACACAAAACTATAAGAAGACTAAAATAATGATTGTCCATGTAGTGTTCATCGTGGCCATCAACCTGTTAGGAACCTGATACGTTGAAAGCCATGCTTCTGCCTTTCAGACATGCACATTAACTTGTGGGAGAGAGGCTCAATGATGCTTGAAACTGGTGCATGTGACATCTTTCAAATAAAGAAGGCTCAAGCAGAAAGAGCTATGACAAGACCACAAATCTCTGGTGGTCTGTACAATACAAATTGTACGTGTAGCACGAAGTCAGTTTCACCTAGGCAATACAGAAGGAATTTAGC
>NW_015250733.1:0-512 GCF_001447785.1 Gekko japonicus | reverse complement strand
AAAAAAAAAAGACGACCCAGAGTGATCACTAGCCACATAAAGTGAACCGTTTTAAAAACTGGCATTTGGAAAGGTTTAAGCACATGTTGGACTGTGAAATCAGCAGGATTTAAAAGTGCTTCACTTTGCCTGGCTTGAGCCCATTGTTTGCAAAATGCTGGAATGGGGTTGTATAAGAAGGCGTCACCAGAAACTTGGCAGTATTCAAAACAAATCATATTCAGACATGAAACATGAACCTTGATTCATTAGTAGATCAGCGACTATGCTCATTTTGTACTTACAAATCCCACTTGCCATAATAAGGGTGGTTGTATTTACCCCCTAACTACACTGAAATATACAATTTCCCATTCAAGATGAGAAGGGCAGGGGGGTCATGCTTCTGTGTCTCTGCTTCCCATGATACCTTTAAGGGCTCCTTTGCACATTTTGTACTCCTTTGCCATCATAGCCAAGATTCCCTGGAGGATGTACCTGTCAAAAAGATACCATATGCCTGCAGGTGAAAG
>NW_015250732.1:0-512 GCF_001447785.1 Gekko japonicus | reverse complement strand
AACATTATCTCATCTACATACCTACAGGAGCCTGATAATAATTCAATCTGGTACTGTCCAGACTGCAGGAGTACAGGCCAATCTTAGCCATGGAAGAAACCTGCAGCTCAATCCTAGACATTTTGACTTAGAAGTAAGTCCCAGACAGGTCAGTGGAAATTATTTTCAACTACCTCCACACAGGACTACAACCCAACAGATAATAAAACAGCCAACAAGTTGTACAGGTGAATCCAGATGTAAAATCCCCTTATATTGGGATAGCTCAGTCATATGCCCCACTGGCTAATTCTATTGTTTTGAGAAAAGCAACAGCCAGTAACTAAGCCATTTCAAAGATAGACTGTATTTCCTGCTAATTTTTTGATCTTTCCATGAGGACACACCAACAATTTCCCATCACTTTTCATAAGTGATTCATTTTTAATAGGGATGCTGTAACTCTCATTCATATAAATTCTCCCCTGCAATTTCCTTCCTGTTGCTCATTTCAGTTAAAAAAAAAAAGAATT
>NW_015250731.1:0-512 GCF_001447785.1 Gekko japonicus | reverse complement strand
AGATTACGCAGTGTAAGTCAATACAATCAGTAGGATGAGACAACTGATAAGGACTATTATATGACCAGGATTACAGGACTAGGATTACAGCAGCCTGAATCAAAACACAAACATGATATGTTAATTCAGGAAATGGTGTTCTGTAAGTATGAAAACAATGCAGTGAGAATACAATACATGCTATACACAGCGGAATATCTCATAGTCCAGTTCCTTTTATGAAATAACCTTCCAAGTCTATGTTATTATCATATGGCCCTGTTTCCCTTATAGAAATGTTCTCTTGAACAGATTTACATAGTTTGTGGAATGAAGGAAGTGTGGGAACGTCTTGGCCAGTTTAGGCAGGCTATTTCAGAAGGTGGGGGGCACAACAGAGAATGCACATTTACAAGTGGATGTTGATGTTGCCTGTTTTATAGGGTGGCATATACAGAAGTCTCTGCTCAGATGATGGAAGCTGTTGTGGCAGAGAATAGTAAGGGAGGCAGTACAGTAGATATGAGACTACA
>NW_015250730.1:0-512 GCF_001447785.1 Gekko japonicus | reverse complement strand
TATTTGAAATATTTCACAATGATTTTACTAAGGTACAAATCTTCAGACTGAACCCCCACAGTCTTATTTAGGCCACCAAGCATGCCTTACGGGTACACCTCCAGTCCCAATTTCAGTGCAAAGAGCAGACCCAAGTGGGATCACCTAAATGAGAGAGATTCAGCAAGTTGTGGAAGGGGAAAGAAATCGATTTCTATTCTTCTGGTGGGAATAACACTCCCTGTGTCGAGCTGTAGATAACAAAGGCATAAGCCTTCCTCAACAAATATAGCCGTGTTTCCTGTGGGTATATATTATGGATGGATTGCTAGAGAGAAGCAGGGTAAGGCTAAAGCTTCATTAAGCATATCAGAGTCACTAGCTGCAGGAGGACTTTTAAAGGGGAGAGGTTTGCCAGTAAAACTGCACCAACTAGCCAGCCTTGAATGTTTTCAGGGTGAAAAGTATGCTTCGGGGGGTATTTTGTTGTTGTTGTGTATGTGCACATGCTTGCATGGCTGGAAGTCATGGTG
>NW_015250729.1:0-512 GCF_001447785.1 Gekko japonicus | reverse complement strand
AGGGACACTCCTCGGTGTGTAATGTGGGTCCCTAGTCAAAAGCCTGGTGAAATAGCTCCGTCTTGCAGGCCCTGTGGATTAGCCTCAGCCATCCTGGTTAGGACAGGAGGGGAAATACCTTCTATCTCAATCACCTCCCAATGCAGAAAATTATAGGAGGGGAGATATTATCTATCATTTTCTGCACTGGGGAGTTATCCGGAATGACCCAGCTCTATTGGTCCTCGCACGTGCCCCCTAGCTGAAGGCTTGAGTGTCTGAGAAAGAGTGCTTTCCAGGGCTGGGGGAGGGGAATAAATTCAGAGAGAGACTGGGTCCGATCAGGGTATCAGAATCGAGGCCATGGAGGCAGGAGGCCAGTGAAGATGGGCGTGGGGAAGGGAGCTCCAGTACAGGGACTGACCATACTAGAAAGCAAAGATCAGGTTCGCCTGGGCCATCCAGGTTTAACTCTGCCATTTTCTAGTCTCTAAGGAGGGACCCCTAGGAGGACTGGAGGCATGGGGTGGTGG
>NW_015250728.1:0-512 GCF_001447785.1 Gekko japonicus | reverse complement strand
TGCATCAGTACACAGTCTCCCTTCATCACAGGCCCGAGCAGTTGTGTTTGACATTTTAGCAGTACTGTTTGTGACTCGTGCATTATAGTATATTATGAGAATCTTTTCAGTGCGAGCTTTTTTTAGACATAATTGGTGAACAGAGGGGGCAGCTGATTACATCTCAGTATGGAAGGTGAGAAACAAGAGGTTTTTTTCCCCTAAAAGCAATTAGAGCAATGTAATCATTGGCTTCCTTGCCAGATATAACCCTTGGAAAACAATGCATGGTGATTGCTGGGTAATTCAAGAGGTCCAACCAATTGCACAAGGAACACTTCCTGGTGAACAGAATTCCGTGGCGTGAAAGTGATGGCATTATCTTCCCAGGAGCTCTACTTCGGATGAGAATTCAGCAGGGTGGGACGTGACGGAGCTGCAGCTGCTGTTCCTCTTGTCGGGCGGTCCGTTTCTCTGGTTGTTTGCATTGGCAGCAACAGGGACAACCGGCACATATTGGTTTACTGTGCTTA
>NW_015250727.1:0-512 GCF_001447785.1 Gekko japonicus | reverse complement strand
TGAGAGAATTCTCTTAACCTTTTCCCTCCTTGCATGCAGAGTCACAATATCCAACAGTTTAGACCATAAGTAGTTTTGCAGGGATAGGGCAGGTTGGTCACGGGAGGTAGGGATCAGCAGCCAGCACCCTGAGCCATCTGGAGTGATGGAGGGCGTGTCCTGAACAGACCATCACCGGCTTTATGGCAGGATGGGGCTCTGGAAGGAGCACCTTTGGTGCTGAACGTCTTTCCAAACCTGTTTGTGGCTTTATGGTCCATCACGGAAGGGAGGTGGGCCTTGGCGACTCTCAGCACAGTATGTGCAGGTAAGGATCAACAAGGCCAGAGGCAGCTGCCAACTAGTTTGGAGCCCAGGTAGATTTGACCGATCAAAGGAAGCCGTGGCTAGGTTGCCTTGTGTAGCCCTCCGCATGAAATATTAGCATTGTTAACATTTGATTATGCAGGTCAGCTTATTTTGAGAAACTAGTTTAACCCATGCCTATCCCACTCCCGTCAGATCTCAGAAGC
>NW_015250726.1:0-512 GCF_001447785.1 Gekko japonicus | reverse complement strand
CCTTCCATAAATTAAAATTGGCACCACTGATTACTCATGTAAAGCTTTAAATTGATTATTATACCCATTAAAGCTTGCAGTCCTACTATGAGACACTCTGAACACTTGCATGTGCCAAATAATATTATCATTGTTACTATATACTATATTAATTATCATTACTAGAATAAGAAATTCTGTGGTGCAGAGAGCTACTGGGGTGCAGTAGTTGGAGTGCCAGACTAGTTAGGTACTGGGGCACTCAAATTCGAATCTTCACTGCCTGAGAAGCTAACAGGGTCACCTTGGGCCAGTCCCTCACTAGCTCAGCAGAAACTATTTCATGTGGCTGATGCTGTGAGGGTAAAATGGAGCAGAGGTGAATGATGTTGTAAGCAGCTTTAGATCCCCATTGGGGAATATCTACATAAATACTATTATTGTTTGTAGTAGCACACACAAGCACAGCTATAGAGATGCTCCAGATATTTCTCTTGTGTTTTGCAGTTAAACCCAGGGCTATTTTTGGGCAG
>NW_015250725.1:0-512 GCF_001447785.1 Gekko japonicus | reverse complement strand
TAAAAACTGCTAGGGGGCCAGGCCCCGTGTTAGCTACGGGCCTGGAGATAGGGTAAGGGAAAAGCAAGGGACGAATTCAATAATGACAAGGGTATTGGATAAAGCTGCTGTGGGAGAAAACTGACAGAAAGAGAGAAGAAAGAAGAGGATTGAGGGCTGAGGGTAGGTTAATGAAGGGTATGGCCTGATGCAGAACATTTGGGAAGTGAATCTGCCTGGAGGGATGGGGGGAAGACATGGGGAAGAGGTGCAGAGGCTAAAGGGATGCATACTCTTCCAGTTTCTGCAGCTTGAGCTGGATTTCCAGTTTTCAGAAAGAGCATGATGGTGGAGGACAGTTTGGGGGCATGGACTGTTGGGGGTCATTTGGCTTTGGGGTATCTCAGCCAGCCCATCCAGATGTTTACAAGAGCTGAAAGTGACCTTTCATTGTCAGGACACTACAGAGGGGATGAAATGCCTCCTCAGCAATGGAGAGGAGACAGCAAAGCCAGAGCAGATATTTCACCAAG
>NW_015250724.1:0-512 GCF_001447785.1 Gekko japonicus | reverse complement strand
AACATTGGCATCTTTTATGTTCTTATGAGCATGATGAGATACAGTTCAAGGGGCTGCTGCACCTCGAGTAGGAAATCAACAGAGGCCATTGTTCCCCCTCTCGCTTGTGCAAGGATAGCTTATATTTGAATAGAATAGAATAAGCGCTAATGCTAATATATACGCCCAAGGATCCAGCAGAATCCTCACTAACTTCTTTACAAATGCAGTGCAGTAACAGCAGGGAGAAAGGATGACTTACAGGTATCTCTGCTTCAAGTAATGATAAAGCTTTCTCAGTGTCTGGTATTGGTCCAGAATGCCCTTTGGCCTTATGAATCCATCCATGTTAAAGCAGTGAGCACACGAAGGAGGAAGCATTTTCAAAACCTACATTTCTGGAACTCTCTTGCCCTGGAATTTTCCAAGGCTAGAGACAGATTATTTTTAGAGGTATAACAAGATTCCCCAACTGTTGGATTTTAGTAGCCAGGATTAAACAGTTATTGATTAGTTTTTCTTTATATTGTTAC
>NW_015250723.1:0-512 GCF_001447785.1 Gekko japonicus | reverse complement strand
ACGGAGCAAGTGTGGGGGGAAGCCACAGCCGGGTGTGCTTGTCTGCTTGATCTTCCCTGCAGCAATGTAAATCAGAGCGCTTAGAGGCACCGCCATATCGCGCCATATCGCTCCAGTCTGACCACAGCCTCAGTGAGAAAGACAGGCTATTAAGTCTGTGAATAAACAAATAAGACTGAAATAATTAGTAAATTGTGCTTTCTTAAATGGCCTTGCTTGGTGTTCTACAAGATACGTATGATAATAACTCCAGCTAGCTTTGAAATGTAGTCTTTGGGGACTCTGGAAGCCTGGACAGCACTTGTAAATGGTTTTGTTTAGACTTCCATGGTGAAACATCAAACAACATTTGCACCTTGCTTAAGCATAGAGCTCTAAGACACTGTAGAGCAAACCTACTTTATTTAGAAGTAAGGCTCTGAATTCAATGGGACTTAAGCTGGAACTTCATTTGTTTAGATATTTAGACCTTTCTTCCCAAAGTTGCACTCCTTCTTCCTCCATGTTATCCT
>NW_015250722.1:0-512 GCF_001447785.1 Gekko japonicus | reverse complement strand
AGACAACCTTTACTGGCATATCAAAATACAACAGTTTATAAACCAATCAGCCTACTTTTGACTTTCTAAGCTAAAAATCCTGCTTCCCTATCCACTGTAAAATAAATCACCTATTTCTGTAATAACACAGAATGATTTAATGCGCTGGATGTTGAATTTCTATTTATAGCTAGCTACACAAGCCACTGAGATTTTTTTTTCTGTGTATGTGTGTGTGAGAGAGACTCATTACGTGCAGTTGTCCATTTTTCTGCTGTCCCTCCCTGATATTTGCAAGGAGAGACTGTTTTCTCTCTTGTCCTTCTTTGTCTATTGTCTTACCCAATCATATTGTCGATCATCGACGTATGCCATAGCAGGAACCATGACAACCTTAGATAGGTGGTACTGAAAGGTAGCCCCCATTCTTCTTCTTCTTGAAATGATTTTCAAGTCCTCTAAGCATCAATAGTTCCTAAACAGGAAAACAAAAACAAAACCATAGTAGAAGTTAAATTTCAAATTGATAGTAT
>NW_015250721.1:0-512 GCF_001447785.1 Gekko japonicus | reverse complement strand
TTATGTTTGACACCCCTGCTGTAGGGTATATTGTTCACACTACCATGATGCTACCCCGCCCCCACCATAGTGCATTCTGCAGGTAATGTATTGTCAAGGTACTGAGGCTGGCTTGAGGCCTAGCACCAAGTGCTACATGTAAAATAAAATGCATACTCTGCTCACTTCCAGAATTCCATTCTAGTGTATCTTCCATTGCCACTTTAGGTATTATCCTATCAACCATTGTGACAACACAACCACAGAAGCCACCTTTCCTGCTCATCCTGGATGCTAAAACCTTCAAGGAAAGAGCTCGGGCGACGGTGAACGTAGAACTGCACCTGGATTTACATGGACTCTTCATCCCTGAGAAGGATTTGAAAACAGAGCAGGAGACTGAGGTGGAAGGAGGACATGAATCAAAGGGATGTCCATCTAATAAAACAAACAACATCCCTGAAACCAGCCTCCTTGCTAAACAACAGATGGAAGGCTTGTAATGATTCAGATCTTGGGACTTTTGCCTGTGC
>NW_015250720.1:0-512 GCF_001447785.1 Gekko japonicus | reverse complement strand
CCCCCCCCCAAATCTTACGAGAGCTGAACTCGGCCTTCCAGCCACTGCCCTAGCTTAGTTGTGAATCATAAAAATGCATTAGGCAAGTTCTAAGCCTCTGCTGGTCCATTATTTCCGGCAATGTTAATTTGTAAAGAGCTGTGGTCATCCAGTGATTAATTGCCTGGCCGAGACCTCTGGAGCCGAAATGA
The DNA here is from genome assembly GCF_001447785.1 of Gekko japonicus. Lineage (NCBI taxonomy): Eukaryota > Metazoa > Chordata > Lepidosauria > Squamata > Gekkonidae > Gekko > Gekko japonicus. The sequence goes on along the minus strand of NW_015250720.1, from coordinate 321 downwards.
ATCATTCAGACTCCGGCGTCTGGGTTCGCCCCAGGAGGCAGGTGTGTGATGTGTTAATTTCCTTGGAAGTGTCCCGGCCTGCAGCCTGATGAGGCAGGAAAATAAAACCTCCTGGCCAGGTGGAACGCAATATTTTTTTCCAGGCGTTGCTTTTTTTCCTGGCAAGGATCCTGTGCTCTGAAATGGTGACGAGCCACAACAGGTGAGATTCCTCTGGTGTGCCGAAACAACAAAAGCCTCACCCGCTGCAGTTGCTCCCCGTCCAAGGCCTGAGGGACTGTGCGAGATGGAGCATAGCTGCTCTGTGTTCAAGGGATGAAG
>NW_015250719.1:0-512 GCF_001447785.1 Gekko japonicus | reverse complement strand
TTGTCTGGAAATCCATTGTAATTGTGGGAGCGTTCCAGGTTCCACCTGGAGGTTGTCAAGCCTCAGTCACCCCCTAACCCACCCTGCCCACCCCATTGCTTCGTCTCAATATTGTCAGTTGGGAAAGGAACCTTTGCTGCTTCCGTGACGTTTGTTCAGGTTCCAGCTCAGACCGAACCGCCATTTGTTCACATTTCTTTTGCCAGTCTGCTTCATTATATTTCCTGCCAGTGACTCACGCTATTGTCCCTATTTTATTTTCACTGGGATAATCTGATGCATCTTAAACAGGAGAAGCCAAAAGCGTCTGTTCATCTCCCAATGAATGCGGATTTCCATGGGCTGTGCGCTCTTCTCCAAGGCAGCCTTGCAGGCTGATGCCAGCTGAGCTCTCCCTGCTTACCTTGATGTCTCCATTATTCCTCTACTGATACGCTGGCACTGCCTCAGATGTCTCTTTTAAAGGAAACTTTGTGGGGAGAGAGGGGAGAGACAGGCTGTGGTTCTCAACC
>NW_015250718.1:0-512 GCF_001447785.1 Gekko japonicus | reverse complement strand
CAAAAGTCTAGAGACCTCCCTTGAGCTCCCGATTTCTTGGTTTAAAATGAAAGTAATTTGGAGCCCACAAAATCTGCTCTGTTGAGGAGGGTGGCTTTCCTGAGAGTTAATGTGCAACAGCAGCATCCTCATTGTTCTTTGATACAGATGGATTCTCATGATTTACATGAAAAAATGGATTCAGACATGACATTGAAGTGGAAAAGACTGTTTTTAGTAAAGATATCACCAAATTTTGTAATCAGTATGCTTTAAAATATGAGGGCTAACATATTATAGTTCTCTACTTCAAATAGAACTGCAAGCATTACAGGACGAAATTCTTGCCTGGTGCAGTTTTCCTATTTGAACCAGGGAAACTCTCCTCTTCTCCTTTCTTCTTGGCCAGGTAGACCTGAGCGGAAAATAGTATTGCTATTGCCATTATTTTCTTTACAAAATGTGCCAGAATCTGCCCTCCCCCCGCTATCAGCATTCCATGAGAGGGAGAACTGAGCTTTCTTGTGCAAATA
>NW_015250717.1:0-512 GCF_001447785.1 Gekko japonicus | reverse complement strand
TCCTTTACAGAAGTCTTGGAACACTTTACTGTTGCTTGGGATACTTTGTATTAAATCTACAAAACAGGTTCAAATGTCACACTGATAAATTTAACTGTTACTGAAACTACAGTGAAACAATTCTGTCTACCTTATTTTGTATGTGTAGCCACTGTTTTGGTCTTTCCCACAAGAGCATGTGTGTATGTTATCAGATCCTGTTCCCAATATCGCCGAGTTGAGGAATCCCTCCTAGTTTGTGGTAATTGATATTAAAAAAGGCAGAAGTGTGCAAGGCTTTCATTTCTGCTTCACTTTCCCCCCTTTGGATCTAATTTGGGGAACCAGCCTACCCCCAGCCCTGCCATCATTTGTTTCCTTTCAGATTGTACAAAGGTGGTTGCAAAAGTTGGGGAACAAATTATTGTGTACTGTACATAGAGAAGCAATGTTACAATATATTTTCAGTTCTCAGCAGTTTTCTACTACTTTAGAATTTAATACAAATTTTGTTGTTGAAGGTTTTCATGGCC
>NW_015250716.1:0-512 GCF_001447785.1 Gekko japonicus | reverse complement strand
ATCTGATGAGATCAGGTTACCCTGGGCTAGCTACATCAGTGTTTATTTTTTGTTCTGTAGGTTTCTTCAGATGACAGAGCTATGATCTTCTCCCACCACAAAAATAACGGATACAAATATGGAACAGATGTTTTTTGGGGAAATAACTACAAACAAAAACGAGTGCCCATTCTATCTCTTCCGGATTTTAACGGCTGTCTATGTACCTTCTAACACACAGTTTTATTTTGTTTTTTCAGCAACAGTTGGCCAAGAATATAAAATTTGGCCAGCCCCCACAAATGACAGTTCCAGTGAAGACATTTGGGGAGTCAAACACTAGTATAGAGGCAGACGTGTTACTGAGCAGCCCCATGGAGACGGAGATGCAGCAGGACTTGGGCCTCCCGGAGAACTATAATAAAGTAAGCACTTAAATCAAACATATTCACTATGTAGCTGGAACAGTAAAGTTCACCGAAGCACAGCCACTGTGTCCAGTGAAACAGAGCAAAGCTCACTGAGGTATTTTA
>NW_015250715.1:0-512 GCF_001447785.1 Gekko japonicus | reverse complement strand
TCGATTGTGTGACTGAACAACAACAACACCCTTTCACTTTCCACAAAGTCCCCACTTCTCTCAAGTTCTGGAATGCTGGACTGGGAAAACAGTGCTGAGAAAACAAACAAACGTTTGCAAGGAAGCTTTCTCCTCTTTTTTGCAGCTAAGAAGCGGCCTTCCCAGGCGACTGATGGGCAGTGGCAGATTCCCTCGATTGGAGCGTTACTGAACGATCGGGAAGGATGGATGCCGGAGGCCCCTCGGCGATTGCGGGAAAACTAATTTCTGAGCCAGAAGAAGTCTGCAGGAGTCTCTGGTTGCCAATAAAGCTTGGAGAACGAGCAGCATCTCAGGTGCAATGCTAACATAATAGGAGGCGAGAGAGAGGGCGCACGCACGGAATCCGTGAATGCCAATTTGTTGCAGAGAGAAATCAATCCGGGACCATTGTTCTTTTCTGATTAAACACCCTGCAAGACGCCGTTGGCCGTGGTTGGAGCATGCTGATGCGCCACGATCCGTTGGGGGGG
>NW_015250714.1:0-514 GCF_001447785.1 Gekko japonicus | reverse complement strand
TATCTACTTGCAATTTCTTGCTTTCGAGGCAGCTTACAGGTCCTCTAATCCAGCAGCTGCTCCCCAAATGCTAAAAGGAGGCCATTTTCCGATTGCAGTGGGTGTACCTGCCTGACCAAGAGCAGCGATCCCAGCTGATCCTGCCGCCCCCCATCCACGTGGACTACCGGGCCGCCTGCTTCTGCCACAGGAACCTCATCGAGATTGGCTACGTCTGCTCCGTGTGCCTGTCGAGTGAGTTGATCCAGCCGCGTTTACAGGGCTCTGCTTGGCCAGTGGGCGTGACGTGACCAACCTGAACCAAACCTTTCTTGTTTTTCTTGTTTTCCAGTCTTCTGCAACTTCAGCCCCATTTGCACCACGTGCGAGTAAGTGTCCCAGGGACTTTTTGAGACGTCAAGTAAGGCTGTGTCTGTTCTGCATCTCTCTATAACCCGGCTGGGTATCCTGTCCCATCTCCAGTTGATGAGAACAAAGCAGGTTGCTGGCCCTCAGAGAGCCAGTTTGGTGTAGT
>NW_015250713.1:0-512 GCF_001447785.1 Gekko japonicus | reverse complement strand
TATATTTAAATCTTCATATTTTGCTAAAACACAAGCCTACTGAGATGTAGTATTAACAGTAGGCTTAATCTTCCTATATTCTGTTATCGCCTTTACGGTTAGCTCTCTAGGAAAAGCACTGCTAGGACTGATGCTGTTTGAACCTGCTCTTTGCCTTTATGCATAAGCAAGTGATACTTTTCTCACCACTTCTCTCGCTGTGCCAGGAAAAGCTTCACCCACTAGCTGCAATTCACACCTGAAAGGTGCAACATGTACCTAAAAACACTAAGGGGTTTATAGAAAACAGAGCCAATTCCTGTTAGTTGCTTAACAGAACTAAGCCAACATGTTCTCGCCAATTACAATTACAGTGCATGGTCACTGTGCTTATCTGACATGTTAAGTTTCCCATACAAATGTAACTAACTATACATTTGTATAGGCAATTGTATGGCAAAAAAAACTGTCCAGTCTCTTTAGTAGGGACTTAATGGGCTGTTATTTAAAGCAATGCTATGAAAGCTTCAACT
>NW_015250712.1:0-512 GCF_001447785.1 Gekko japonicus | reverse complement strand
CCATTTCCTTCAGGGGAACTGATTCCTGTTGTCTGGGGAACAGCTATAATTGCAGGAGAACTTCAGACCCCACCTTGTGGATTGTAACCCTATCCCATGAGAGGCCACAATTTAACCATTGGGAGGAGGGAAAGACATGCCCTGAGAGTGACTAGGAGACTGGCACAGATAATGATTGCTTAGTCCTGTGGGAAGGGCTCAGTGGCTGAAAGTGGTGGCATAAGGACCTTGGGCAAGGACCAGTGTCTGCAAGACAACCTGGATTCCTGACAGGGACTAGGTGGGTGGTGATTGTCAGGTGGGTCTTCTGGCTGCAACTGAGCTGTTTAAGCATAAGGAATGGTTTTTACTATTCATGCTGTACTGAGAATGTGAGCCTTGATCAAATGTGACAAAATTAGCAGTATTCATGAAAGCGTGCAAATACTGAGAGAGGCTCCAAATATTCCAGTGTTGTTAAGTGACAAATACTCATAGAAGCTGGATGCTGTTGCAAACGAGGGTTGCCTCAG
>NW_015250711.1:0-512 GCF_001447785.1 Gekko japonicus | reverse complement strand
TGAATTTAGACCTTGCAACGCACATATTTTCAACAATTACAGCATAAGGTACACAAGATAAGAAACGTTATGGGTATTTGCTTAATTTGGATAATTCACACAGGTTGCAGAATCCGGCTTTTCTGGGTGCAGGATTTGCATTCATTTATTTAAGAGTGCAGTGTCAATGGAAGTTCAGTTCTTCATCACCTAATGTTTCTTCATTCCAGGATACTAGACCACTGAGAAGCGGGAGAAATTTCCAGGCAGAAAAATATCCTGAAGTGCAGAAAAATCAGCTTAGTTGCCTGGTTTCTGTTACGCACAGAACTCTTCATCAGGCTGAGTAGAAAAGAAACAATATTCTGCTCAGTGAGGAGAAGGGTTATTTGCTAGTACAGATATTTCAGCTACTTCAGATAGACTATGATATGGAGAGCCTTGGGTTCTTCAGTGGAAGGGTTGCTACAAATGGTGTAGACTGTAGACGAAGGGATTCCCAGTTCATGTGCTGGCAGTTCTTGTCTTTGTAG
>NW_015250710.1:0-512 GCF_001447785.1 Gekko japonicus | reverse complement strand
ACATGACTACTGGGAATACTATTGCTTTACCGAGGAGTAAATCCCATTGGACACAGTGGGACTTAACTTCTAAGCAGACATGCATAGGGTTATGGTGCAAGTTGCTTAGGAGGCATGGCCACTTTCCAAAGGCAGTTCCAAGGAAGGTGGCATCTTCCCAAGCCCCAGCTTGGAAAACCAGTTCTGGGGTCTGCAACTCCCTTGCCAATTCACCTCAAGATCCAAGTGGCAGTAGACCAGCAGTGCTGTGCACCACAAACAGAGGCAGAAGGAGCAGTGTCATACCAGACCGGTACAGTAGCTGCAGCACATCTGTGAAGAAGGCAGAGTGACTTGACCTTTCACAGGAAGGCAGAAGAGACACATTTACCACACAGTAGACCCTTCTACAGTTGATCAACGCCAGCTGGAATCTCCACTTCACCAATCCACCCCCTGTGCCCATTTGTGCACCTTAAAGTCTGGGGCTGTGTGCAATTGCCTCGTTTGGTGTAGTGTAGTGGTTAAGTGCG
>NW_015250709.1:0-512 GCF_001447785.1 Gekko japonicus | reverse complement strand
TTGTTAGTCTTAAAGGTGCCATTGGACCCATACTTTGTTCTTACTCAAATTAAGCAAAGGTGATCTGTGTGGGGCAAATCCTTCTGAATTCCCTTTATCCCTGTGCTGATTTGGGATAGTACATGCAAATAATCATTGGCTTCAGTTTCAGCAATGCTCCTCATCCCTTTTGTTAAGGGGGGGTAGGACAAAGAAAATTAATCCAGGTATCCCTTCCACCCAAATGTCCAGTTTGTAAACAATGCCAATGCTCAGCATTATAGCTATCTAGCTAGCAGATGAGTTTGTGTCAGTACACGTGGAAGGTCAGCTGCTGCATAACTGTATCTTAGGATCAGGTCTGTAAGTCGAATACATGCAGTCTGAACTAACTCCACTTTAAAACAAAAACACAGCCACCATGCGATTGAAAGGCTCTGATAAATTGTTTGGCAGTGTGGTTGTTTTGGTTAAGAGGTGTAACTGGTTCAGTGAATGAAACTTCCACTGTCCAAACTTCAACCACCCAACTC
>NW_015250708.1:0-513 GCF_001447785.1 Gekko japonicus | reverse complement strand
AATAGGATATAGGGCATTCGTATGCGCCCACCCCAGCAATAACCAATTAGGTGGACTCCCGCGCGCGGGAGATGGCAAGACTCTCTAACGGTTGCGAAGCTGGGAACGGAGAAGCTCCCACGGACGATAGACACCATAATCTCCGCCAGTACAACATCAAAGATAAGCGCTACAGTGCTGAAGCAATCAAGCGCATGGGAAGGAATGCAAAGCAATTAGAAAACATCTCCACACGCATGGCAGCATAGCTGACACTATGACAAACGCAGCTTTGCCCTGTCTCTGGTGGACTAAATGGAGGCTAAGTGCAAGGTTTCAGGTACGAGATGCATAATGAATAGGCAAAAGGCACACAATCCAGGAGAGTTATAGTCTGAAACTGCATATCATCCAAGTTATAATTTGTCTGGGAAGGGGAATATCAAGAAGCTACTTATATATGGACCTATATGAAGCTGGTGGACCCTTGGCCCATCACAGTCAACACTGTCTACTCAGACTGGCAGGAGCTCT
>NW_015250707.1:0-512 GCF_001447785.1 Gekko japonicus | reverse complement strand
ATGCCCGCAGGGTTTGGATTTCCAGCGCCCGTGCACCCGGCTGGGGCACGCCTCCCTAACCCTCCTCTTCCTCCTGCTTCCAATCAGTGCCTGTGAAGAGCAAACAATAAAGTGGCACTTTGCAGCCTGTAGCCAGGCAAAAGGGGGGAGATTGTACCCATCCTTCCCCGGGGTGGTGTTGCACAGATGTACGGCCGAGCCGAGGGAGGGCAGGGAAGGGAGCAAGGTAGCTGATGCCTCGCGCGGGGCCTGGCAGGATGGCAAAAGGGGACGGGGGCGGCCAGGGGCCTAGGCAAACGGGCAGAGCGAGGCTCGGCCGATGAGCCACCCTTGGGGACAGGTGGGGAAGTCGCGCTTTCCACCGTCTCGCCGGATCTGTCCTTTTTGCTGAGCGAGCGCGATACGATGGATCGGGGCCTTCAAGCTCTCTCACCTCCCTGCCCGCACTGTAGCCTTTCCCCCTTTCGGGAGGGGGTGGCAGCAGGCGCGGAGGGAGGGAGGGTGGCGGAGGG
>NW_015250706.1:0-512 GCF_001447785.1 Gekko japonicus | reverse complement strand
AGGGAACACTGTGTTTTGGTTTGGTTTTTCCCGTCGTCACAACCGAGTCATCGTGACACCCAAACCGTGGTGTTTCCAAGATGAGAGACGTTCAGAGGTGGTGTGCCATTGCCTGCCCCCGCACGCCAACCCTGGGCTTCCGTGGCGGTCTCCCGTCCTAAATCTGAGCAGGGCTACCGTGGGCCATCCCAAACTTTAAAACAGTCATAAAAATGGGGCAGAATTAATACCGAGACATAATTTGGAAGAAACCAGCGAGAGTACGTGCCTGACTTGAATCCCTGCCACCCTTTCAACCTGCCTGACCCCCATGAGGTCAGATTCCTGCCCAATGCAGCCTCTCTGCAGCCCAACTCCAAGGCCTGAACACCACCCCTACCTGTGTCGCTTTGCTTCCTCGTCTGTGCTCAGCTCTTGCTTTTGTTCCAAATGCCCTGGCCCCGTCCTGAGACTTAGAGGGTCCTTGGGGAAATGTCGGCCTGCGGGGAAACTGGCCATGAGGCCTCGGGCAA
>NW_015250705.1:0-512 GCF_001447785.1 Gekko japonicus | reverse complement strand
ATGTCCTCTTCTCATTTCCAGTGTTCTTCCGCAAAGAAGAACAGTAGAGACATTGTCACTGTTCAGTTGCTTCCCACCCACAGGAAGAATGGGCATATATGTAATGACAGGGAATGTATGTACAGCAGCATTAGTGAACATATAAGTATTTTGTCATCAGTTGCAGTCCACTGGTTAATTTAAAAACAGACGCCTGGTCCCAGATTCCACTCCAAGATGACAGCATTTTATATGGGTCTTAAATGGAATTATGATGGTTATGATGTTTGAAACTAATGAGCGTTTTTTGCACTTAGGTGTCTGATGAGCCAGAAGAATGAGAGAGCCAAGAACAGCTAAGTGCCTGCCTCTATAATATGTATCCTTACAAAAGCCATTCGCCTCTTTTTGTCTGTGTTTACCTGTTTTACATCAGGAGAAACAATACTGGTGCCTCGCCCACTATGTCAGGGTTCAGTTGTACAATTGGTACATCCATAGTCACCTCCTGGCCAGTCTTAGTACCTCACAGG
>NW_015250704.1:0-512 GCF_001447785.1 Gekko japonicus | reverse complement strand
CAGAGACCTCTGATGGTTGGACTGGGTGGAATGTCACTCCGATCCAGCGGGGCTGCTCTTACGTCCTCATGTTGCTTACTGACGTATTAGTAAGTAGCAGGTGGGGGAGTGCCCATCCTAGAATGACTGGAATGGACGGGTAGGGGCCGTGTCCTGTATCTCTGCAGACAGACTTCCATTAGACCTGCCTAAAGCCTGGGATTTCGTTGTCTTGTTAATGCCTTTATCCAGAGAGGGGGAACCACCCCTACAGTCACAAAGCTAAATGCTGCTTCAGTAACACAAAAGGGTTCCTCATTTGTTCAGAGCAACTGGAAAAGGAGCAATGAGCCAGTTTCCCATTTTGTTTCTTTAATTTTCGGAAAGTCTTCTTTGCCCTGTGTTCCTTTCCTCTTCGGTCTGAATTAACTCGTAGAATCTCTAAACTTAGGGTCCTCAAGGCAGTGAACATCAAAATATTTCCAATATTAACCTGAATTCCAGAATCTTGATAACAACTGTACAGGGGCATG
>NW_015250703.1:0-512 GCF_001447785.1 Gekko japonicus | reverse complement strand
CAAGGTAAGAGACGTTCAGAGGTGGGTTTATCACAACCCTGATGTTCCCTGGTGGCCTATCATCCAAATCCTAGCCAGGGCCGACCCCGCTTAGCTTCCAAGAGATTGGCCTAGCCTAGGCTGTCCAGGTCAGGGCTGCTTGTATTTAGGACAGCTGATAACACCACCAGTTGTTATCTTTCCAAATTCTGTCTGCAGGCGGATGGAAAGGGTGCAGCATTAGTTAAGGGTTCCCTGGGTCCTTCTCCAGATGCTACGGTGAAATCTATTAATCATGCATATGAATCCAATGTGAATATATTTTGCCTAATTCATCCTGCTTCCGCTAGTTATGGGGGGACGGGGCAACGCACTAAGTAGGGCACCGAAGCCCCCACTCCCAGTTGCTGGAATTCCTGCACCCGTTGGTTGATAGCAGATCACCATCATCCAAAGACGATCAGATGCCCAAATCCCCTTCCAAATCCCTCCTTACTCACGGAGGGTGCTGTGGCTGCTGTCTGCCTTCCCAT
>NW_015250702.1:0-512 GCF_001447785.1 Gekko japonicus | reverse complement strand
GAGAATTCCAGGCTCCACCTGGAGGTTGGTAAACCCGAACAGCAACTTGCAACCATTTTAGGGATGATAAGGTAGAGATGACTGCAGATCTAGAAGCCCAACCTGCAGGTAGCAACAGATCTAATGAATGAAAAGGATTCTTTCCACTGAGGCCTTTCCAAGCTCCTAGATGTGCGTGTGCAATTGTAAGGATTTTTGCAAAGACTCATCGAGGCATGCCCCCTTCCCTCCCAAGGCCACTTACCCTCTGTTATTACTAATTGTCAAGAATTCCAGCTTCAGAACTCGACCCCAACAAGAACGGCAATATAAACTCTTGCTTGTTGACGTCAAGCTACTGATTTTGACAGCCTAAGAGGCACATTGTGATTTTTCCCCCCAGAGAGAAATTAGCCAATTGCTCCCCCACTCCGACGTTATTATAGAGAAATGGTTGCTCCTAAGCATCTGAGGTCATCAGAAGGGGTGGGTGGTCTTTTACTGTTGGTCAAAAGCAGAAATTACGATCAAAG
>NW_015250701.1:0-512 GCF_001447785.1 Gekko japonicus | reverse complement strand
TTAAATCCACAGAAATCTTTCTCAGCAGGACTTGGATCCTTGTACACCATTCTGATGCCTTATTAATGCAGTTGACTTTGGAAAATGCACTGACTTCAATGGGAAAACTTTGCCTCAAGGGAAGGGAAAATGGGATGCGAAGAAAGACTCACAAGCTCATTTCTTACAAAGGAGAGAAGAGGCTGCAGTGAGGAAGAGAAAATCACTCCCTCCTGCCTCTTGTGTAACCAGGGCAAAGCTGCTCAGGAGAGCAAGGAAAACCAGCAGCGCTTGCACACACTTTGCAAGGTTTTTGTACATGAGCCAACCCAAAGTTGGAGATGTGTTCAGTTTTAGGAAAGTGACAGTGGCTGGAGAAGAATAAAGACTTGTGGCTCTGTTTCTCCTGAGAGAGAAACAAAATCAGGATATTTGGAGCAAACCAATCAGCTTTTGAAATTTGGTCCCAACCCTTAAAAGTTTGTGGGGAAAAAGTCCTCTGAAGAGGGATGATCAAAACAAGGGGAAATCAT
>NW_015250700.1:0-512 GCF_001447785.1 Gekko japonicus | reverse complement strand
AGCAGGGCTCTTCTTATGTTCCTACATTCATACCCAGTCACAGAGAGCAAAAGGAACATCAGAGGTCAAACTCTTATAGGAACAAGTAGAATGGCTGGTTTTATGGTGGGTGCAGGACCTTGGACAGCTCCAAGACTCAGTCACTCCCGCGATCTACCATACTGACTGGGGCTTGTGGAAGAAAGGAAATTGTGGGATACTTTTTACTGAGGCCAACCCAAATGACAGATGTTCTCCTTGGGGACCTGCACAGGTCTTGAAGACTTAGCCAGGCCCCCTCATCTCAGGATCAGAAGTGTTTGTGCTTGGAGCCTTGTGGTCCTTGGCACTTGGTGATTCTTTGGCCTGTCTGTTAACTGAGATATGGAAACTGTGGGGCAGACCTTTAAAGATCTGTGATTGATAGCTCAAGAGGGTCAGCTTGGTTCTGACATTCAATCCCAGAATGCCATTTCACTCCCTATAATGGGTCATAAGAACATTAGAGAAGTCATGGTGGATCAGGCCAATGG
>NW_015250699.1:0-512 GCF_001447785.1 Gekko japonicus | reverse complement strand
GGCTTGATTGGACGCTCCTTGGGGCAGAGGCCCCTGATCTGCACACGGAGGACGCAACAGGAGTATGGGCCCGGCAAGTGAACTCAGCCGGGCTTACTTCAAAGTCAACTTAAGAACAGGAAGGAAGAAAGAGGGGCTGAGGTCACCCATATCAGGACGGGGAACATGTTTGATCCTGAAATTCCATCTCCCCCACCGGCTTGTTCTCCAAGGAAGGTGATTAGCACCCCCACCCACCCACCTCTGCTTGATCTATTTACCATACGAAAGAAAGACAGAAGCCTTTGAACTCCTATTATCCAACACCGAGCCTGCTCTCTTTTCTCTTTTGGAATCCAATACTTAAAATACTTCCGAGTCCATCCTCCAAAGACTTACTTTACGGGAGAGGGGTGAGTCCGCGGCTTAGCTCCCAGCCCTCTGGAGTTCCCCCCCCTCCCTCTTTCTCTTGTTACATGGCACTCAAGGAGGGGAAAAAATGGCTTTAACCAATACTATTATCCCCCCCCCCC
>NW_015250698.1:0-512 GCF_001447785.1 Gekko japonicus | reverse complement strand
TTCCCTGAGCAGTAAACACTTCCTAGGTTCTGGAGTGACTCTAGGCTGTCACCATGAAAGCCTTCCAGGTAAGGCTTTGCCTGGGCAGGAATAGTATGTGCTGGTTCCTAGTTTTTCCTCTGTGCCACCCTAGTGAAAGCCAAACTGGCTTAAATAGTAATGTAGGAATTCCAGCTTTCCAAACTCCACTTCTCAGTTATGAGCAAGGAGGACAGTCCTGGCTTGACCTCTTCTGCAGTAACTCCCAAGTATGTCTTAGGCAGCTCGGCCGAGGCTTGCAGAGAAATGAAAGGCCATAAGTAGTTAGGTGGGATGGAGAATTCAGACTCATCACAGAATGAATATCGGATTCACAAAACCTGGGAACAGAGTCAAGAATCAAGACTTTTTCCTTAGGCTAGCCCATAGATTGCTCCCCCATAGAAGATGACTCATAAGCTTGGGGACTGTGGAATCTCTAAGACAGGCTTTTCCTGACCAATCATCTGCTTGAGTCACCTCTACTTCAGACT
>NW_015250697.1:0-513 GCF_001447785.1 Gekko japonicus | reverse complement strand
AATCCTCTACAGCCTCTCCAAAGTAAACACTTCAAGGGCTCCTCAGTGGGGACAACCAAGCTTGTAGGCCCCAATCTAGGGGGTTCATGAGAGGTCAACAACAGCTCTCTAAACAGGTTGTGGGGGAAGGAAGAGAGGAAGAAGTCCAAGACACACAAACACCCCTCTCTACTCTCTCTGGCGTCCACAATTCAAACATTTCTTTTGAAATGTAGATTTGGAGTAGCAATTACTGGGGTAGTCTCTGGCATCAGCGACAAGATCCCTTCCCTGCTGTCACAAGATTCAAGAGCTAAATAATTCCGTTTCATGTACTGAAGGTCGTTTTCAGATTGAGCACACCTCCATCCTATGAAGTTGCCCGTCTCCCTTGGGATTCCAGGGTGTCAAGGCAGGCCCACCGTCGGCACAGTGGAAATCCAGATCCTCCGTGCTCAGAATAAAATCAGGCCTATCCCTAAAGCTTTATGTTAAGTGGATTTACAAAGTCTGTGCCAAGCGCAGTGTTCACAT
>NW_015250696.1:0-519 GCF_001447785.1 Gekko japonicus | reverse complement strand
CGACTGTGCGACTGAACAACAACATGAGGCTGTTTCATGTGTTCATATTGGGGAGAATCCATGGCTCAGTAGAAGAGTGTCTGCTTGGCATGCAGAAGGTCCCAGGTTCAATCCCCGGCATCCCCAGTTAAAAGGACCGGGCAGGAGGTGATGGGAAAGACCTCAGCCTGAGACCCCGGAGAATCGCTGCCAGTCAGAGGAGAAAATACGGACCAAAGGTCTGTCTCAGAATAAGGCAGCTTCACAAGTCCATGGCTTTCGGGAGGCTCTCCCTGGTCTCCTGTCCAGACACTGATAAATGAACCCGAAACACAGATGACGCTAGTTACAAAATAATAACAGAACTGGTGCTCCCAAGTCAGTTACTGGGGCCTGTTAGTGACATGAGAAATGGTGGTCGATGGGGAATTTCAGGCCAACAAATGCTTGAAAGGACACCTCTGTTGACTTCTGAGAAAGCTAAGAGGTACCGACCCTTTCTATGCAAATACTCTCGTGACATCACACTTCAACTCACCA
>NW_015250695.1:0-513 GCF_001447785.1 Gekko japonicus | reverse complement strand
CAGGCAAACCTCTTGCAAAGTGTGTTCCAGATACATAGAATCACCACCTCAAAAGGCCTTGTACCTGGTCTCTGCCTGTCTCACTTCTGTTGACAGGGGAATCCAGACAGAGGAATCTTACATCAATCTTCTCTCCCCCATTTTATCCTTAAAACGGCCCTGTGAAGTAGGTTAGGCTGGTAGAGCATGACTGAGTCAGTATCACTCATTCCACGACATGAGTGGCGATTCAGCCCTGGGTCTTCCAGATATTTCTCCAACACTCTTAACCACTACACTACACGAGCTCTCACCTACTCAAGGATCTACTCAACCTACTCAAGGAGAGCTGAGGGCAGGATTAAGAGAGATTTCAATAAGTAACTAAATGGTATAGAGTATTTAGATAGCATTTTTTTCTAAATTCACTTGTATTTGGACTTTTGTAAACAATAATCTTCATATACAGAAGAGGGGAGAGGTACAAAGACATTGCAGCAAAACCACAGCCATTTAGCAATCTGACCTAAAATC
>NW_015250694.1:0-513 GCF_001447785.1 Gekko japonicus | reverse complement strand
CTACCCCTGAGCCACGGCCCCTCCCCAAGGAGATAATGAAGGGATAAAGTTTCTGCTCTGGTAAGGACGCAGAAGATCCTTAAAAGGTTTCTCTTTGTATTCACTTCGATTCCACAAGAGAATTCCACGACCTCATTTGTTTTCTGCTCTATAAAATACAATCTTCTCATTAAGCGCAGCGCTGGCCCCATAAGCTGTCCTCTGCTAACAACGGGGGCTTATTTGCATTTTTAAACAGCGGACTGGCATTCACTTGATGCGTCACTCACACGAGAGATGAGGGAAGAGGCATTGCAAACGACAGGAGCCCGGTGTCTAAATGCACATTTCGGACTTTTCCTCCCAGTAATCAGGCCTTACAAATACAGGAGGCGCTTTATTCGATCTGACAGCTTGTGCCGGCCTTAATATTCTTTTTTTTTTTTTTGCCAGTCGTGCCCTATATTTATAGCCCTTTTAAGACAAAATTGCACACTGTCCAAACTCACACGGCTATTAAAAGCTTCCCCCCCC
>NW_015250693.1:0-513 GCF_001447785.1 Gekko japonicus | reverse complement strand
TCAATTACTCATGAAATCCATAAAACTGATTAACAAGAAACTAAAAATTAGGTCAACCCTCCTATGTTGTGCCAATAACTATTCTCAAAGAGGATACAAAACCTTAATATATAATAGTCATTTTAAATGTCATTCTATTTTGTTGAACAATTGTTTACCAATTGTAAACCAGAGGCATGACCAATTTGCATGTAAAACTAACTAGAGGTTTAGCTGCAAGTCAGTGGCAGCAAAATCCAGGTAATGGACAACATCAATGTAATCTTGAAATATGAGGGAAGGAAGCCCTGTATGCTCTCATCTGAGGTCCTTGAAACCAAGGTGGGATAGTAATGTGGTAGGTTTGTAGACAGACAGACATTCACTCACTCACTATGGAGATATGGTTCTGACTCTGTGAATATAAGTAAGGAGGAACTTGATGTGAGTGGATTGTTTTTGGGGTGTATATAATTGTTCTGGATTGTTTTGGTCAGGCCTCACTCAGATATAGGCATGTACTTAAGAAGCCCT
>NW_015250692.1:0-513 GCF_001447785.1 Gekko japonicus | reverse complement strand
GGGTGAACAGTGCAATGAACTGAATTAGCTGTTGCTGTTGCTTTTTAAAGCACGGCACTTACCTTTACCCTGTGAGAAAACAACCATTTCCCACTGTCCCCCTTTCTCTGCTGTGCGTGGAAGAATCTGCTCTCTCCCCCTGACTCCATCTGGAGGTATTTTCCACCCCCATCCCCCCTGGATCCCAGCTCACAAACACCTCTCTGTATCTACGGCCATGCTGACCTGTAGCTTGTGGGCGGGGCCGGGGGCTGCTTCACCAGCTTCCTCAGCAGGGCACAGAGCTGTCCTAACACGACCTGGACGTTGGCCTGATCGGGCTGGGCCCGCGTGAAGTGAGCCACAACGTGGTAAGCAGGAACGGGGTCTCCATGGCGCGGGGCCTTTGCTCGGAGCTCCTGGGCCAGGGCTGCCTGCGGGGGAGAGAAGGAAAAAGCTGGTGGGGTGTAGCAAGCCAAGCCAGGCAAGCTGGGAGCCGCTGTCGCCCTCAGGCTCCAACCTCAGCCCCCCCCC
>NW_015250691.1:0-513 GCF_001447785.1 Gekko japonicus | reverse complement strand
TTTTGTTGACTGTAGCAGATGGAAATCAGCTTAAGTCCAAGTACTTAGGTGTAAGTGTGTAGGATGCATTTGCAAATATGTTAGTTCATCCCCACCCACAGACCACAAAACAGAGAGGTGCATTTTCAATTGTTTCTGATCTATTAAGCTTCGATTTACTGTCCTAGTTCTTGACAGAGCCAGATGGCATCACTCATAGGGAAATGGTTACCATTTTAAACAAGAAACCCCACATACACTGATGACTTCTAAAAAAGCATTTAATTATGTAAACTCCCACACAAGGTTTCTTTTGAAAAAGTAAATACCTGTAACTGTGATACTTCCTGTTGAAAAAATCTGTAATGTAGCTCTGAGAGATTTTATCCTGTAGCACACAGCAGGATGAAGCTCAGGTTCATAACTAGAAATTTAAAAAAAAGCACTCACTAAAACCAGTAACAGAACCTAAGTGGAAAAAGAAAAGTGAGATAGGATGTAAAGGCTACTATACCTAGCGTGAGGCCTGTTGTT
>NW_015250690.1:0-513 GCF_001447785.1 Gekko japonicus | reverse complement strand
TCAGCTTTTAAACCAATCTTCTAGCTCTTGTGGTTCTGAAACCAATTTTGAAAGTGTACCTATCTCTGGAAAACTATCCTGTTTGCTTTTTCTGCTCATCCACGCTGTCTCTGACACCCTTGTCAAAATATTCCAGAAAAGCTCAGATAAAATGATGCATCCTGCCTAAAAGCATGCAGTTGTTCATTGTGAGATGAAAACTGATGTTTCCTTGGCATATCATCTCCTTGTTTTCTAATACCTGTGCCTAGCCCTCATGATTAGGGATTTGACCTGTCATGTTTCAGGAACAAGCTAGACGTTATCCTGGCAAAATGTATGGTTAAAAAAAAAAAGAAAAAGATTTTTTTAGAAGAGTGTGGGAGGCAATAATTGCTTATTTTGTAAATTTCTTGTTTTGTTTTGTATTTGCCTTTTTTGAATTTTTCTTCCTTATACATGTTTTGTTTATATATGTTTATGTGTTATTTGTTGTGTAAATGAGTAATAAAAAGAAGAAAAGAGTGTGGGGCA
>NW_015250689.1:0-513 GCF_001447785.1 Gekko japonicus | reverse complement strand
AGTCTTCCGATGAACCCGCATTTCGAATGGACCAATCTCATAAATATGCTGGGGCTTGTGAGGCTGGGTACGATGCCTAGCCTCCTCGTTTCCGATTTGAATGTGGCACTCCCTCGCTACCGGCTACCGGCAATTCCCCAAATCCAGCAGGAACCCCAGAGCCCGGAAGAGCAGGAGGAAAGGCGTGGCCAGGAGGCAGGAATCCACATGACAGCCATTCAGAGCAAACATTCCAAAGGAGTCCAGCTTTGAAAATTGTGGGTCCCGTTTTTGCCTTTCGAAGCGAAGCCTGACCTTTTAGTAAAGCCTTTCTTAATTATGCAAGTGAGGCGGGCGAGTTTAGTATCCCAAGACCAACATTGGGCAGAATCTCTCGTGTCCCAGGGATCACAAGTGAGGATCCGGAACACACGCTACCGCTGCAGGTGGTCCTAACAGACTAGCAAACTAACCCTGCTCGTCTGTCTATGTGTCTGCAGCAAACGGTTCCCTTCCCCTGCTCTCCCCCATCCC
>NW_015250688.1:0-513 GCF_001447785.1 Gekko japonicus | reverse complement strand
TAATCAATCCATATTAAGTTGTGGGGTTTGTTTTATTTTATTTCGTTTTGTTTCATTTCACCATTTCATTCATTTCATGCCCACTTTTCTCCTCAAGAAGGACCCAAAGTAATCATTCTCATCACCTTTGTTATAGCTACACACTCCCCCTGTCGGGCAGGTTAGGCTGCATGTGATTGGCCCAAGGACTGGCAGTGAGCTTCCACGGCAGAGAGGGGATTTGAACCTGGGTCTTGCTGATCCTAGTCTGACTCTCTAACCGCTACACCACACTGGCTGTCAAAGGGGGTTTTGATTGGAGGCTTTGACCCAGGGAGAGACGTCAAGCCATTGTGATTTGCCACATGTTGGTTAAGGACAAAGGATGTCAGGAAGGCTCTCCTGGGTTTCCTCAAACTATATCAAAGTGAATTATCCAAGACAGCTTTTCTACACAGGCAATCGGGTATCAAAATGCTCCACAAAATGACTTGGATAGATTATTAGGGACTGTGATCTATACTACTAGGTATA
>NW_015250687.1:0-513 GCF_001447785.1 Gekko japonicus | reverse complement strand
AACTGGCTCTCTTGAGAGGTTCCTGATGGCCCTTCATCTCTGGTTCAATATTTGTTAGGACGGGCCTACTCAGTGTGCTAACAGAGATACTTGGTCCTTATCTGAAGACAGGATATTTCTGACCAGGATACGCCTGGGACAGCGACTTCAGCAGAGCTGTAAGGCCGGTATTTCCCGCCCCTCGTGAGGAGAAAGGAGGGGCCGTCTGAGTGAGCTGTGTCTTCTCCATGATTATAATGGGGCGCTGTGGTTATGCTTTCCAGGCCCATACACAAATGCTTAATAACCCAGAGGTAACATTTTCATGCTCATTAAGTGTCACTCGCGGGAAGATCGCTTGCCTCTGTCCTGCTCTTCCCGGGCCCTTCGGCAAACCTGGCGGCATCGCAATCAGCGCCGCATCTCGCTGTCCTCTTCCCCGCCAGCACCGTCAATGTCACTGCAAAGTTGCAAATGGCGGATTGTCAACTTTAGGGCTTTCAAGAAAGATTCAGGTGGGACTCGTCGTGTTGG
>NW_015250686.1:0-513 GCF_001447785.1 Gekko japonicus | reverse complement strand
AAAAAAAAAAAATCTCTCTCTTAACACACTGCATTGTGCCGAAGGACTTTTCACCTCTCATATACAGGTACAGTTTCTATGCCTGTCACCTGTCATTAGGGTTTCAAGTGATTTCCCAGTGAAATATACCATCTTATTTATTGTACAATACATATTGTTAGCCTGGCAATGAACTTTACTAAAGGAAGATACTGATTATAAATATAAGAAAATAAGAGTAATATTTATTGCAGTAAAGTATTTTCTTTTTGATCTATACCATACTTGAAAAACATATGTTAGGATCTGAGATCAGATTAGAAATGTTTGTACAATTACACCCATCCTTTCCAAGACTGAGGTAGACAGTCACCTCATAAGCAAGACTCAGAACACCTTGTATAACTAAGAAATATCCTAGTATGTACAATAACCACTCTTCAGCACCTTGACGGAAATGGACTTATGTATCTCTAATCATATGCTGAATAGTAGTCAATGCAGAATTCCACATATAGGGGCATTTGAACCTTT
>NW_015250685.1:0-513 GCF_001447785.1 Gekko japonicus | reverse complement strand
GAGCAGCTCTGAAAGAACTTGTGACTGGCTGGGCTGCTTGGAAAAGGGTTGAATAGTAAACCCGGCGCTCTCAAGCTCTTTTTGTCCACTATTTACTACGTTTAAAGGCTGAAAACACTTGGTAGCTAAATCGATTTGTGTCCTTTTTGTGTTCTTTTAAACTGTGGTTTTGACAGATCAGTGACCATCTCTTGAGAGTAGACCTGATGCTTTATGTGTTGGCTTGACAGGTTTCCAAGTCGTTTTGCTTTACCATGTTCAGACCAAGTTCCTGTACACATTTTTAGCTTTCCATTTTTGGGGAGACAGGGATAAAAATATGGAGGGCATTGCATCACCAAACCAGAGTGTTTTCCACTCCAGCTATAGTATTATGAAGGAAGAAGAGTTTTGTACCTTTAATGGCTTGCAGGATTTTTATTTTGGCTAATGTTTTGGCTCTCCTTGCAACTGTGGTGCTTTATAGTGCAGACCTAAATAGAGTTGCACCCTTCAAAGTCCATTGAAATCAAT
>NW_015250684.1:0-513 GCF_001447785.1 Gekko japonicus | reverse complement strand
CTGTGCCAGAATTCCAAAGATGCCCGCCGGCTCGAAAAGGGTCGGGGAGCCCTTCCTCACAGCACGTCAGCTCACCTGAAGGACGTCACTTTGTGCTGGGGCAGGTCGTCGTAACTCTCAAACCCATCTTCGTTGGCGTCGAAGATGGACAGGCGCTCGTCTGTCAGCATCTCTGGCTCGTCCAGCTAGGAAGAGAGAACGCACGGTGTGTCGACTTCTGATACGCGGGATTCTCGCCCCGCAACGCGTCTTTGGCGGGATACTTACGGCATCGTCGGGATCCCCCTGGAAGAACTTGAGGTCGGGGTCATCCAGGTACTGCCGGCAGTCGGCGCACTTCGGAGGCGTGGTCTGGAAGAGGGGGACACAGTCGGGGCTGTCAACAACGCAACCTGTCCGGAGTGGCTGATCATACCAAGAACCTTTGACGAGCTGTGAAATTTGTAGCTTTGTTTCTCTCTCTTTTTCCTCTAGGGCCCCCACATAACCTTCCCTGCCCTGCCTGATAGTGGC
>NW_015250683.1:0-513 GCF_001447785.1 Gekko japonicus | reverse complement strand
AGGTTAGCAGCCCTAGAGCTGGGAAGGTAGATTTGTATGTTTATATGCACACGTTGAGCAACCCTGTAAATCATTCAAGCTACTGTTTCTACATATGCTAACTGTACATCAGAGACTATTATTTTTCTTTGTAGAATATCTGTTTCCTCGGTGCAAAGGGGCCCTGGACTACTTGACTTCTTCTTATGTTTTTTTAATGCAGTGATATTATAGGGAAGAGGATTCCACTTTCCTTAGACAGCTAGAAACGATTGCATTTTAATAGCCTCGAGTTCCCAAAATATCAGTGCTGGGATTTTGCAAACAGACTGAGGGCTTTGTCCTTTTCCCTGTGATGCAATTGTTTTGCCTGGAGCGTTGAACAGCAACACACCCAGATGGCTCTTGTTAAACACATCATAGCATTCTTCATTAGATTATCCTGGCAAACCATTTTCTTTAAAACCTGGGAATAAATACAGATGGTGGAAGGGTTTCTATCATGGAGCTGCCAACCTCCAGGTGGTACCTGGA
>NW_015250682.1:0-513 GCF_001447785.1 Gekko japonicus | reverse complement strand
GCTTCAGATAATTAAATTAATGACACCATACCTCCACTGAGCACCCTCCCCAATATGTACCCCCGGCACTGCCCCCAAATCTTCAGGAATTTATCATGCTGGAGTTGGCATCCTTACTCAACATAATCACAATGACTGTGGTTATTAGAAAACTAAAGTATGGAAATGGGACAGAAAAGTAAAATTCAGAACATGATATTTACCTCATAATGACAGTGAACACCTCCATTACAGAACAAGGGGAAAAAGACATGCTGTGAAATCCTGAGTTATAAGAGTTCTGTTTTTCCCTTCCACTCTTGAATCAGCCTTAGGGGGATGTTGCATTAGCAGCCAACAATATGGATTTATGCTTGTGGAATGCAAGTTGAATTTACTAAGTGAATAAAGATGGTAGACAGTTTTCCCACTGTGTTTTGTTTCTGATACTGTAAACATTTTATGTAATGTTATCCCTTCCTCCAGATAACAGTTTTATTGAGTAACTAGGAAAAATGCCCATTGTGGAAATAA
>NW_015250681.1:0-513 GCF_001447785.1 Gekko japonicus | reverse complement strand
CACTTAACCGTTACACCAAACTGGCTCTCTGTAAACTGCTCTGGGCCCCCATTGGGAAGAAAGGAAGGGTATACATGATGTAAGTAAGGAAGAAAGAAAGAAGACAGGAAAACTCGATACCCTGTAAATGCTATACAATATAGTGGTTTAAAATATTCAGAATGCTTCAGTATTCTTGTCCCCATAGTTCAGACAGAGAACTGAGATACAGTGGCTTGCCTAATGTCCTCTAGTGAGTTTGCAGCACTCAAAGTAACACTGATTCAAAGGAGCTCACAGTGCTTATTTCTAGCCCAGCTGCCAAATGATAAGTGGTCTATCAGTTTGCAAAATCAAATACCACAAGTGAAGAGTACATATCTGTCTGAAGAAAAGATCAACTCTTAACTGGTCTCCCAGTCTAAAGTCCAAGTCAAGGGGAGGGACACTGAAAAGGATGCAATACACCCCATAGCTGGAGAGAAGCCTGCCATTAGGGGTGTGCATCCAGCTGTATCCAAGCCAAAAATACCT
>NW_015250680.1:0-513 GCF_001447785.1 Gekko japonicus | reverse complement strand
CTAACATTGTCCTCCCTTATTTCAGAGAGGCTGGTAGCTTACTTGGGTACATATAGCGCTGTATAAATAAAAATAACAATGGCAACAGCCAAAGACGAGCATCGGAGAGAACTGGACCCCTAACATCTTTTGTCTCTGTTTGCCTACCCAGGGCCGCTGCATGAATTTCACTCGGGTGAAATCAGACGGGACCGCTGTTTCATACCGTCCTCCCCAGAAGCCGCCAGAGCCCCGCCCCATCTACAGAGCAGCCCCAAACTGCTCTCCAGGACCAGTGCAGCCTCCTCCCTGCAGGGAGCTCCCCCCAGGGCCTCCCCCTTCAAGACAGCCCCCTGGGCCTCCTCCATCCCGCCCTCCGCCCCAGCTTCAGGCCCCGAGCATGTGAAGCCCAGGGCTTTGCAGATGGGAGCCTATTTATTTCCGCCTTGATGTACCATCAGGATTTGTTGCTGGTCAGCAAAAACGAAAACACACAACGGATTGCTGGGTGTCAATTTGTACGACGATATATAT
>NW_015250679.1:0-513 GCF_001447785.1 Gekko japonicus | reverse complement strand
TTTACTTTTTGTACACTGTTTTAAAGTATTTTCTTTTGGTTCAGCCCACTTCCAATATCAGAGCCAGGTTGGGAGAAGAATGGCTCAAACAATGAAGTGCATCATAACGAGGAGTGGGAGAGGCTAGTTTCAACTCCACTTACTCACAAACTCTGTTTCCTATAGAACTACAACCTGTCTTTTTCATGATTGCTCTGTCTACCATAACTTCCAGAGCTTGTTTATGAGGCCTCAACTAGACATGATCACATAGTTAATTCCCTAAGAGCAGCTACATGGGCCTGTTAATTTGATTAGGGAAAGGGAGTGTTTAACCTTTTCCACTCATTTGTTTCCTCAGCCTCAATAATCCCCATGCCCTGGCTGAATCTGCTATCTTCATAGTAAAAGGGTGTGATGGAATGTTGGGGAGAGTCAGTTGAAAAACAGGCTAGGTTCTGCCTCTCCCTAAGACCAACCAATGAGAGCTGGTGGAATGTTGGAGTCAGTTGAAAAACAGCAGTTAAGAACAGC
>NW_015250678.1:0-513 GCF_001447785.1 Gekko japonicus | reverse complement strand
TGCTCTGGGGAATTAGCAAGTAGTGTCTCTTGAGTCCTGGCTTGCCATCCATCCTAAAAGCACACCTTCTCCTCTCACTGCTGAGGTTGCTCCTAGTAGCCAGCTGTGCCTAATATTATGGGTGTCAGGCCAGACCTGCCCTATGGGTTTGACATGCGGTTCCCCACTGGCTCCATGCCTTCATCTTGCCTGTTGGTGGATGGTCCGGTGGGTCCATCTTCCACTCATGGTATCATTGTAATGGGCATAACAGTAATATGTCTTTGGAAAACTTAGAGACCAGAGCTGTATAGAACAAATGAATTGCGTAAAAAACCCATCCTCAGAAAACAGCATTTACACCCATGACAACAGCCAAACAAAACTAACACAACTGTAATCTATCACTATCTATCCCACCCTTCCTTCATGGATATTGTGGTTCTCTCCACCTGTTTTATCTTTACAACAACCCTCAAGAACTGACAGTGACTGACTCAAGGCCATCTGTGATGGACTACATTTAAAATATGT
>NW_015250677.1:0-513 GCF_001447785.1 Gekko japonicus | reverse complement strand
TGGTTGGCGGTCAACCACATTTTCCCAGCTGGGAGAGAACTTCAGTGGTGGGGGAAGCTGTTGGCACTACTGTGATTGTCTATTTTGGGAGGCCATAAGCCGCTTCCTGGGTGGCTCAGTGGCAACTGGAGGTTTATTCAGCAGGGCAATCGGATTACCCTTGAAGCGGGCAGAAGGGGAATTATCTGATTTGTCTCGTAATGCAAGTTTAATGAACACAAGTTGCTTTTAATTCTCCAACCCGGGGGACTCAGTGTAGTGCCAGTCTGCCCAGAGGCTTGGAGAAGATTCTAACCTCCCCGTGCCCCCCACTCTTCATCCGTGTGGACTCTTGGAAATCAAAGTAGCAACAGCTATGGGAGAAATAGCTTTGTATGAAAAGTTGGGGGCTAAAGAATGCAGTGGCCTTAGGGTTCGGGGGGAAGGACCATTATTAAGCCCTTCTTTACCACCTCCCCTGTTGTGTTTGCCTGTCATGATCATGTGGGCCTATAGTAGTGCGGCCTACAGGCT
>NW_015250676.1:0-513 GCF_001447785.1 Gekko japonicus | reverse complement strand
CATCTCAAGTGACCAAAAATCAAATGCTTAAATTTTAAACATGAAGTTTTATATAAGTGAAACAATCACATTTCTAATCTGCTTTATTGATTCAGTTTTATCTGGAAGTTTGTCTGTTTCACCCACAGAAGTCAATCAGGTAAACATCACCGTTTACCTTTTAGTGAGTAACTGGCAATATCTCCCTAGTTAAAATGAGCAAGACATAAGATGTGTGTTTCAGAGATAGGGATTAGCAGATCTTGGCCAAAAAAATCCCTGTCGCAGATAAGGATAGATAAAAATAATTACCGAGATCATCATGGGGGTTATGCATCTAAATCTCCTGGGCTTTTGGGAAATCCCATCAATGGATAAATCTCTGTACTCACCTTTTCTGAGGATGTCGAGGAATGAGTAAGAACTGTCCGATTCACGCAGGCCAATGGCTTTACGCTTCGAGCTTACCAAAGGGGTCCAATGAGGTTCACTCTTTTTTTTTTTTAACTGTCTTTTAAAGAGAGAGTAGCATAA
>NW_015250675.1:0-513 GCF_001447785.1 Gekko japonicus | reverse complement strand
GTGCTACAGCAAGTCAGAGGAAGGCGTGGCCTCGGGAGCCACATCAAGTGGCAAGCAATCTGCTGTCTTGGGAGGTGGGCCTGTCACTCCAGGAGAGCCGGGCAGGGGGCGTGCCCAGCCTCTTCTAGCCTGACCCCAGCGGAAGCCGTTGCCAGTGCGTCAAGCGAGGAGGGACTTACCAGGCACCATTCCGGCCAGAGTGGAGGTCGGGTAGCTGCCCTGTCCAGTCGGCGGGACGTGGGGTGGGTAGCCAGGCAGGGTGGTGCTGGCCATGTCGCGACCTGGCGGGGAAGAAAGGAGGGAGAGCTCATTGCGGAGCAGGCGCTGCGGCGGAGAACGGCCAGCTGGGGGGCCTCCTGCCTGGACTGTGCTTCTGTCAGGAACTCACGGGTCACACCGCTCTCCGCATCAGGCCCCGCTCCCATACGGGGACAAAACCACTGGCCCACCTCCGCCGGCCCTGACCTGGGAGGCCCAGGCGAGGCCAGTCTCATCAGGTCTGGGAAGCTAAGC
>NW_015250674.1:0-513 GCF_001447785.1 Gekko japonicus | reverse complement strand
GGGTAAATACCTGTACAAACTTTGCCGTTATAGGAAAGTGGTTGCCCCCCCCTCCGATTCTCCTTTTAGCTCCCCATTCCCTTAGCCCTAATATTGGCTGCCTGATACCATTCCACTGGCAGAGCAAGACACAAAGTATGCTTTGAAACTGTTTCATGATACATCTCTGTAATTAATCAGTAGAGTGCTCTGAGCTCTGAAGCCTAGTCAGCATCTCCTTTAAGATTTACTGTGTCACATTCAGAACTGTTATTCATATATATTGGGAAAGAATAAAGGGATTTCCCCCCCCCCTTCTTGCACAATCACCAAGTCAAGACTACCAGTAGGCACCAGTATAGTAGTGATGGAGCATTTCTATGATTGACAGGCATAGCCTGGCAACCAGCAGGACAGGGGGCCAGCTATCAGCACCAACATGACATCAATTCTGAGAAACCCAGAAATGATGTTTCTCTTCTAGGAACTGCTATGGTAGGAGGTCTCCTGCTGGCAGCCTTGTTTGCCTGCTGT
>NW_015250673.1:0-513 GCF_001447785.1 Gekko japonicus | reverse complement strand
TTGCCTCCTGGCCCTGGGCTTCAGAGGTTTGCTGCCTCTGAATATAGATTCATCATGGCTAGTGGTCAATTGGTGGACCTCTCCTCCATGAATGCCTCACCCCTTCTTTTGAAGCCATCTATGCCCATGGCCATCACTACTTCCACTGGCCGTGAATCCCAGAGTTATTGAGTACAGAAGTCTCTTGTCTGTCCTGTACCTGTTGCCCGTCTGCTTCACTGGCTATCCCTGAGCTCCAGTAATCTTTTCCATTTTTATTTTTTTTAGGGAAGACGTGTATCGTGTGATTCAGGGGCTGACCATGGAGAAGGGTGCAGACGGGGCACGTGCCGCCTTCTCGCTGTACACCCAGGTGTGGAGCGACAGCGTCACCCAGGAAGTCATGAAAAGGACCGTGGTGGATCTGGAGACTGATTATATATTCCTGGTGCCCACCCAGCGGGCCCTTGAACTCCATGCCCAAAATGCCAAGTGAGTGCTACCGGTGGGCTTGAGGGTGTGTGCGTGTGTGTG
>NW_015250672.1:0-513 GCF_001447785.1 Gekko japonicus | reverse complement strand
TCTGAGATCAAACTGAAGTCTGTGCAGAGTAGCGATCGTGCATCGCTACTTGAAATCCATTTTTATCTGAAGATATGGAACTTGATATGTACAGAACAAGTGGTATTCCACCTCTCTTCTCCCCCGCCCAGGAGAACAATGCTCTATGGCAACCCTTGAGTGGGTCACTGTCAGCGGCATACATGAACAAACAAGAAAGCTTGTCATTTGGATCTCTGTAAAAACACTGCCTCGTCTGTCAGCGTGAACACTCTTTTCCCCATGCAAAGTTCTCCATTTCTGACAAATGTTCACCCAACTCAGGACAAAGCAACATTTCTCTCTCCCCCACCCACCCTGACTGCATGAATAATATTTGATGGAAACATCACCATTTAAAGGTATGCCTGTTTTTGTCCCATGAAAGACTCTGCGCTCAGGTCACTACAGACTATCAATGGGCTGTATGACTGAAGAGGGATGAGAAAGCACTGTTGTCAAAGATGTGGCGATGGCACATGTAGGCGTGAGCAC
>NW_015250671.1:0-513 GCF_001447785.1 Gekko japonicus | reverse complement strand
GGACAAGCAAAGATCAAGAATACCAGTGGTAGGTTTCACTTTTCCAAAATCTTGTTTGTAAGCTCTGGTTGTGCAAGCTGAAGGTATCCAACAGCACTAAAGAAACCGAAGCTCTTGAATCATATGGAACACTATCTGTAAGTTGTATGGTGTCTGTCTGACAGGATACAAATGATTTCATCTGTAAAGTCTTAGAAAGTTTATTGCTGCCCAACAGGGGTAGCCCACCATGTGTCAGGCCATCTCCTAATTTCAGAAGATGATTAGTGTAACAGAACTTGGGCACACATTACATACAAAGCATGGATGTCCAGCAGACTGGAGATGGGACAGACTCACATGATTCTAGGTGTTTATTAACTAGATTTTTAACAATCTGTTAATTCTAATGATTTTATGCAGTTTTATGATTTAACTGTGTTTTTCTTTCTGAGCTGCCTGAAGCAGGTATCTGGGGAGGTGCCATTATACATATTTTAAATTAATAAACTCAGCTAAGCCAGCCATAAAGGT
>NW_015250670.1:0-513 GCF_001447785.1 Gekko japonicus | reverse complement strand
CAGGGATTGAACCTGGGACCTTCTAAGTGTCAAGCAAATGCCCTTCTACCGAGCCACCACCCCCTCCCCACATTGGACTCGGATGAGATCAGGATTTACAAGGCCCAAAGTGAGGATAAGAGAGATGGCCTGCCTGAGGCCTATAGCAGACCCCTTTCAGAGGCTGCTGTTCTGGAGGAAGAAGATGCATATGAGGGCCATATATAGTCCTCAAATGACCTCTGGAGGAGAGGCCGCTATTGTCCCAAGTGAGACCCACACTCACCTGCTATAGCTAAATACTAGCTGGTGTTTATATGGAGATTTACGTTGCTTACCTACATTATCTTGTTTTGATCATTACAACAATCCTGCAAGGTGGGTCAGTTTTATGACCTCCTCATTGCTGAGAGGGAGTGGCCTAAGGATGGCCAGTCAGTTCATGGCAGAGGTGAGGTTCAACCTGAGAGAGCTTCAATGTGGAGCTCCATTTATGAGGGTCACCCCGAATGAAATGTATCCACAGTCAGATTT
>NW_015250669.1:0-513 GCF_001447785.1 Gekko japonicus | reverse complement strand
ATGGCAAACCACCTCTGAACATGTGTTGTGTAGAAAACCCTACAGGGTCGCCGTGTTGGCTGTGATATGATGCCACTT
Organism: Gekko japonicus; assembly: GCF_001447785.1. Taxonomy (NCBI): domain Eukaryota; kingdom Metazoa; phylum Chordata; class Lepidosauria; order Squamata; family Gekkonidae; genus Gekko; species Gekko japonicus. The sequence continues at coordinate 435 of NW_015250669.1, read as the reverse complement.
TACACCCCCACCCCACAACATCCTTCAAAAACCATGCCGGAGAGAAGAGGTGTAAACTCTCACTGTTTTTGCTCTTTGCTTCCCTGTGGTTCCACCCTGCTTCTCTTGAGAGCTTCAAAAGACATTTATAGTTCAGTGTGGCTTCACTCTGACCCTTGTCCACCAATCAGCAGAACCTCAGACCCAGGATAAAAGCTGGTGACGCCAAGCCAAAGACTTCCATGATAACTGCCTTTAGGCATTGTTGGTGGTATTTAGCACAAAGCCCCCAGATTCTACTCCCCAATGGGAAATTAATAAATTATAGCAACAGGGATGGAACAATTTTCAGATGTTTGATGGCCCAGGAACTCAAACTGTGCCTTAAAGAACATGTTCCAAGTATTTATTATTAAGCAAATGCCTCCTATTCTTTCTGAAGTTATGTACTCAGAA
>NW_015250668.1:0-513 GCF_001447785.1 Gekko japonicus | reverse complement strand
TCAGGTGCCAGAGTGACAAGTGAACGAAATTTCGAGTGGCCAAAGCGTGGGCTATCCCCCGAACAGAAAAATCGGGCAAAAAAGTATGTGTTTATGTGTTTTTCTTGAATGGTTTTGTATACGATTTTAATGCTGCCTTAATTTTCCAGCGTTTTTATGCTTGCCCCTGCGGGGACCCTATCTGGGCGGAAAACTGGCATAAAAATGTTTTAAATGCAACAAAAATTATAATATTATCAGTACAGAATTCTGACTTTTTTTAGTGCCAGTACTCGGATTATGGTGGGAAAGATGGGAAGGGGGAGATGCTTGTTTAAATCCACTAGTCCTACTCCTGCCCCATGACTCCTGAATACGGTTGAGGAGGCCCAAATCCTGTCCCTCCTGTGAACAGCAGCTCAGGTAGACAAATGGTAACCGGGCCAGGCCTCTCTGAAACCCCTCTCACAGAACACTGGAGCACCCCGGGCATGTCTCATGATTGCCAGAAAGAAGAAGAAGAAGAAGAAGAAG
>NW_015250667.1:0-513 GCF_001447785.1 Gekko japonicus | reverse complement strand
GAACACATAAACATGTCAATTGCTGCTTTCTTCTTTAAAATCCTTGTTAGTAGGAGACCTGTCCCAGTCATCCTCGATGCAATACAAGCCAGTGTGTTTGGTTCCTTTCAAAATCACAGAAATGTTTGATTTAGAAATTTGGGCTGTGTTCTTCAGCTGGGAGGGACTGATTCTACCTAGCCAAACTGAGGGATCTAAGCCTCCCAGCTATGATGACATCATCATTCCTCTTCCAGAAAGTTAACCATGAGAAGTCTGGACTTCCAGCCAGGCTGGAAAACTTTTCTCCCCCAACATATACCATTCCTATCTGGAAATGAGAGGATTGCCTCAGAGATTTCTATGACATCTGAATGATATTTATGTCGTCACTCTAACCCATGTTGAGTTTGTGTATACAAAGCCATCACACACCAAAACATGGTCAATGGGCACATCTCACCTGCATTTTGTGTGAGGTAAAGAGATAAAAAGAAGAAAGAAATGTCATTCTAAGCAGAGTTACACCCTTCT
>NW_015250666.1:0-513 GCF_001447785.1 Gekko japonicus | reverse complement strand
ATTCAATCCCAATACATAACAGGCTTGTAATATGGTTTCATAATTCTCAACTTCCTCTACAAGGTGAACTGATTCTTGGCCTGTAGTTTTCGAAGCTCCTGTCTCATTACAGGGCTCCACATAGAGCTCTTCTAGGCAGTGCACCAAACCCATTGCAATGGCGTATCACAGCTCAGTAAGTTATTAGTTTGGGCGTGAGATACATAAGCTCTAAAATCATAATCTTTTACTTTGTATTGGGTTTGAACCTGGAAGTATCCTACACAGTATAAATTGTATCTTCCAGTGCTGGTGGGGATTGAAGATGTCTAGTAGAGACTGGGTAGGTTCCTGAAACATCTATAAATATACTCTTAGATTATGCTTATGTTGGCCTCCATGTCAGTTTTCAGTTTCACTGAGAGGCAATGAAACCTCCCATGGGTCAGCAGAATTGCCTGAACACATAAGTGGTTCCAGGAAGAACTAGTCACTGGAATTATCTTGTTTTACCACATCTCTTACCCCTCACAT
>NW_015250665.1:0-513 GCF_001447785.1 Gekko japonicus | reverse complement strand
GGAACCTTTACCTTTACCTTTTCAGTAGGTAAAAAGAATAAAGCAAACATTAAATCCCTGTTTTGCTGGTTAGGAACTGTGGGTATGCTAAGTTTATTCTTAAAGTAAAAGCTAGGAGTTACAGTGCAACCCTAAGCAGAGTTACAGTCCATTTATTCCAATGGACTTGGAAGGATGTAACTCTAGGATTGTACAATTAATATCATGTAATCACTTCTTTTCTTCAGTTTCATTCTCTCAGTAATTAATGTTATTCATACAGTCTTAAACTTAATTTAATATATGTCAGAATTTGCCATTTTATCAAATGTTAATTGTTCAGAGTAAAAGTAACCAGCAAATTTTGTGGGCAGTACAGCTATAATTCATAGCAACACTTCTGTAAAAATTAAACTGTTTAAAGAATATTTGATTATTATAGATAATAATACTGTTAAGAATGTGTATAGGAGAGGGGTCCCCAACATGGTGCCCCCCGGGAGCTGTGGCACCCACCAACACCTTTCTTGGTGC
>NW_015250664.1:0-513 GCF_001447785.1 Gekko japonicus | reverse complement strand
TGCTTCAAGCTCAGCCAGTCTCTGGGGTGGCTCAATCAGGGATGATTCAATCCCACTACATAACAGTGTGGGTCCTGACTATCTCACAGAGTACCTGCTCCCATAGACTGTCTCATGACTGGGGATCAGCTGGAGAGGCCACGTTCCACTGCCTAGAATGGCCAGTCTGCCTTCCGCATGCAGCAGGGTCTGCTCATGGTGAAATATATTTGTTCCATTTAGTACATTTTATCCTGCTTTTGTCTCCAAAGAGCTCAGGCAGATGTACAGGGTTCTCTCCTCCTCCATTTTACACACACAGCCACCCTCTGCCGGTGGGTTAGACAGAGAGAGAATGACCATCTCGTGATCACTCGGTGTGCCTCGTGGCAGAGTGGGGATTTGAACTTTGGTCTCCTAGAGCCTAGTCTGACACTCTAACCCCTGCTCCCCGCTGTCTCATTACAGCGTGCCAAGATGAGATATGGCAGTGATCATGGATCACCCCCCGGGTATTCCTGAGGATCTCCCATC
>NW_015250663.1:0-513 GCF_001447785.1 Gekko japonicus | reverse complement strand
CTGCTGTGCTATGACACACCTTTGGAGAATCAGCCTATGTGCTGTCTGTCCCTTTCTCCTTCTGTCGCCCACCTCTCCCTCCCAGCCCCCAAAAGCCTGACACGGTAGAGGCTCTGGACCTCTGGGTGAGAGGGTGTGAAAAGAGAAGCCAGCAATGGGCAACACCTCACCTTCTTTGCAACAGTGAGTTTTGGATCATATAGGTACGCCCATAACTGTTCACGTGTAAAATATAACCTTGAGTTAAGCCCTTAGAGCCACTTGCCGGGTAGTTCAAGATGAACTGGCTTGATGAGCTTGTGGGGATGAATGAGATCAGCATTGCATTTTTAAAGTGCTTTTTAAAATGGAAGGTTATTGTTAACAAGGTTTGGGGAGCGGCTGCTTCAGTTTCTGGCTCTACCACAAGCATGTTATGTGATCTAACATCAGATCAGATAACTTGATTTTTCTTTTTCTTCTTCATTTTTGGGATTTTTTTGTATTTTGCGTGTGCGTGTGTGTGCGTGCGTG
>NW_015250662.1:0-513 GCF_001447785.1 Gekko japonicus | reverse complement strand
AAATCTGTCAGTCACGACTCTCCCTCGGTACAGTTAACCGAGGGAAAGTATTACACGGTTTCTTTCTCTTCAACTAGTTTCTTTGGTATTAAACACTTAAAAATTCATATTTTGATCCCCGCAAGAAGATCGGAGTGCGAAAGGGCTTCAGTTATTTTTCTCAGAGGGTAACGACAATCCACTGTAAAATTGCAGCTCAGATAATATCTGGGATTTCTCCTTTGTATCCTATGAGCACTTGTCACTTTTACCTCTCTAAGGAGAAACAAACATGGCCCCAAGAGTAATCAGGAAATCCGGTCACTTTTCCATTCCTGTGTATTTAAATAGTCTCGCCATCTTTACTTCGGGCAGCCCTTACTTGGTTCGTTCGCAATCTCACTTCCGGTCATCTGCGCCGGGCGTCATGAAGCTTTCCCCGCCATTTTTAAAGGGTCACTTTCTACTACATTCAATAGATTCGGGTGGGTACCCGTGTCTGAGGAGAGGAGTATGCACGCGAAAGCTCACACC
>NW_015250661.1:0-513 GCF_001447785.1 Gekko japonicus | reverse complement strand
GCAGCCAATAATGGTTAACTCAGCCTCCCTCAGTTCCAGGATATCAGCGCAGGGCAGTCTGGATTTGTGGGCACAGCATCGTCCATTGGGCAGGAGTATACGCATCATCATCAGGATGGGGCACGAACCTAGGACTGGAGGAAACCGTCCAAGTCAAATGGATCAGCCAGAGGGGCATGTGATGGGGGGTGCTGAGGCCAAAGACAGCAGCAGATCTGGCAGTATTGAGGGAGGACCTTCCTGACATGACTATGATCTGGTCAGACTGGCTGGAGCACCATTTTTGGCAAGGAGCCACTCACCCTGGGAAGGTGAATGTCACCAGGCATAAGGTGACCAGCAGGCTAGGCAGGGCTGTAGAGGCCACGGGGGGCATTTGGATTCACCACCCGGACATTTTCATAGACTGGAGCCCCTGTTCCAGTCCTACAGGGTACACCTGTCATTGTGGGGCATGGATATTGGGCTCAATGGAGTTCAAGATGCCCTGCTGTCTTGGCTGCAGCTGTAGGA
>NW_015250660.1:0-513 GCF_001447785.1 Gekko japonicus | reverse complement strand
TAGGAATGTGGGATACAGGGAGTGTATCACCCCAATGGTGAAAGCACTGCACTGACTGCCCATTTGTTCCAGGGCACAATTTAAATGGCTGGTTCTTACTCTTAAACCCCTAAATGGCTTAGGGCCAGGATACTTGACCACCTCTGCCCACACTGTCCAATGAACCAGTTAAAGCCTGCCTCAAAAGCCCTGCTCTCAGTGCCCTCACACTCAGAGGTGAGGTGGGTGGCACTGGCAACAGGAGCCAGGGCTACTCAGTAAGGGCACTTTTCCTGTGGGATTTTCCCCTTTGAGGCTCACCACCTGCGTTGCTCTTTTAGGCACCAAGACCAAAAGTTTCTGTTCGCCCAGGTTTCTAATTAAAGGGCTCAACCCTTTAGCACAATTTTAAGTGTATTTTTAGTCTGAAAAATGTTATTTTAAACTGTTTGGTGGTCTATGTTTTTATACTGTGACTGGGTCCTTAGGGTTGAATTTTAATTAATTGATAACTTTTAATGTTTTGTTTTTATT
>NW_015250659.1:0-513 GCF_001447785.1 Gekko japonicus | reverse complement strand
AACTTCCCAGGGGATTGGGGGGGGGGGGAGTATATTGTTTTTTATTCTTCAGCAAACAGAAAAGTAGAAAGTTGCCTGGCAGCTGAAAGTGTGCAAGTTTGTAGCCAGGATACCTTTGTGGGGAAGGGCAACAATGACCTGGGCAACAACGCAAAAGTCACTGGTGCCTCCATCAACAGGAACACTGAGAGCAAGGTTTCTGAAGAAGAACTTTAGGCAGGCTCGTACAGAAGACTGTAATTCTCCCAAGTATCCTGGTGCCAGACTGTGAGCAAGCAGTGTGAATTGTGCCCAAAAGCTGTCAGCCCGTGGAAATCCCTTTTTTAAAAGGTGACATGTGGTGACTATGGTTTACATCTGCTTGCTGCCACATTTGGAACCAGATGAAATGTCCAGAGATTCCTCAATAGAAACTACATAGATCAGACTGTGGTAGTCCAACATGGATGTCCAGCATGGTGGCCAGAATGTGCCTTTCAAGAAAGGGCTGCAGCTGGCTCCCCAGCCAAAGCT
>NW_015250658.1:0-513 GCF_001447785.1 Gekko japonicus | reverse complement strand
ACTTAACCACTACACCAGGCTGGCTCTGTGCCTTGATAGTACGTTTCACCACCACCAAACAGAAACAGAAGGCAGGACTAGATGGTGTAATCCAACAGAGCCACCTCTACCTCACATACCTTGGATGGCAGAGTCTGGGTTACCATTAAAAAGTCACCAATTGTCAATTGTTTAGTTCATCATTATTCTTTTTGCCCCCGTGTTGCGGGGTGGGGGAACCAGATATGACTTTTCTCCTTCTGCCACCCAAACAGTTGTCTCCGAGGGGTGCAGGTTTTCTTGTGGGATACTGGGGAACGAAGGAAATGGCTCGCTCTCTGCTCCTCGAGTTGCCGCATGTTTCTTCTGAAGGCTCCCTTCTGGTCCATTTTGGCAGAGCTGTTCTCCCAGTAGCCGATCCGTTCCACAGTGCAGTCCTTTGCGGAGTTACTCCAGCCTAAACCGGTCTAGACCCCGTTTATCTAGTAAGTCTGATTGCGGAAGGCTTTCTTTGTTTTGAGCATATGTCACTGC
>NW_015250657.1:0-513 GCF_001447785.1 Gekko japonicus | reverse complement strand
CAGCCAGCCAGTCACTGGCCATGCACTGGCTCCTCCCACTGGGCTAGACTGGGGGTGGTCCTGGCTGAGCGTCCGCTTCTGCCTGGCCTCACACCTCCCCTATTTAGAGCTCAGCCGCCAGTGGCCAGTCCTCCCTTTCTCTGGTTTAAGACACTCCCTCTCTCCCTGCCTTTATTTTTTGGTTCTCTCATGTGTAATTTAATTGAAATTATTCATTGTCACAGCTTTATAGGGTTTCTAAAAATTGGGGGGAATCCGTCGGAGGGGAGGCTGCGCCTGTCTGCCCACCTCCCTGAGTGGGGGACCCCCTTAAGGGGTCTTGGGAGTCAAGCCATTTAGCAATATGTCCAGCTCAGGAGCAGTTGACTGGCTTCCCTCCCAGGTGGAAAGGGATCCATGCAGAGGTACCTTTGTGGGACCACCTGCCTGTCACTCTGGGTTCCCCCAGCAGGCAGTGTGGGATGGGGTTCTTTGGCCGACAGGCGGGTCGCCCAGTGCTTGGATCCTGCCCTG
>NW_015250656.1:0-513 GCF_001447785.1 Gekko japonicus | reverse complement strand
GTGGACTAAAACCAGAACCAGTGCCCTTTACTCCTTTTAGGGGGAACAACATGACTGGTGGTCAATGAAAAATGCTGCTTCACTCAGAAACCTTTCTTTACATGGCACGTCATTTTGCATCAATACATAAATAGCTACTGTGGTAAAGCAGAAGCCCTGATGTGAACCCTCTTGTTAATTTCTCTGTGATCTATTGCCTAGTGAACCTTCACAAACAACATTTTTATCCTCCAGTACCTCCATTGTTCTCCCATCGTTCCAGTCTATGTCTGTTAGTAGTAGCACAATGGAAGCAGCTAATACATGGCTCAAGGATCAGTATTTCATTCAGATCCACTGTGCCATGCTTCAGACATTCAAAGCACTGATTTAAAACACGGGAATTAGAAATGGGCTAAAATAACAAACAGGAAGAAGAAAAGGAAAAGCTAGAGTAGAAACAGAAGACTTTGCTTTTCTGCACAGGCAATGGACTTGCACTGCACTAAATGATTCACAGAGTTACTTAGAAAA
>NW_015250655.1:0-513 GCF_001447785.1 Gekko japonicus | reverse complement strand
AACTAAAAAGTGGATCTGAAGCATTGCATCCTTTTTGTGGTTCTAATTATAAAAGCATGCATACAAGTATAAGGAACAGGTTAAGGAACAGGCATGGACATTTTAGGTAAATCAGTCTCATTCAGGGGGGTGGGGGCACTTTTTATACTCTCTCCCCCCACTTGATTCTTCTTTCTCTTTGGAGCTAAAAAGTTTGTGAAACTTTCAGTGAAGCTTCTCAGAACAATTAGGCTAGAATGTTGTGGACTTCATTGGCATAAACCATTTCAGCTGGCAAGGTTAGCTTCTTCAGAGTGAGACAGTCTGGACTCCAAAAACGCCACCCTCTGTACTTTCAGGAATGCTGGTGAAGGCTATGATATTCAGTGGACATTTTTAAGTTCTCAAAAACCAGAGTACTCAGGATGTATGCTGTTCTAAGGCATCATGCTATGGCTATCCAGGACACTCATGTTCAGTGAAACAGTCAGACTTGGAATTTTTTAAAAAGAAGAATTTGGTTAGGAACAATTT
>NW_015250654.1:0-513 GCF_001447785.1 Gekko japonicus | reverse complement strand
TCTCTATTGGCTTCTCTAATGGAAAGGTATTGAGTATAGGGTATTGGCCACAGTAATGGAAAGGAGCTGTCCAGGGTCCTGGGCTGAAAAAGGTCTTTCCCAACACGTGCTATCCCAGACCTTTTGACTGGAGGCTGGAGACCGGGGCCTTCCCTATGCAAAGCACGTGCTCTACTACCGAGCAGTGGCCAGGCTGTGTAGCCCATTCCTTTAAATTTAAATCAATTGATTGCTCAAAAGGCGGACGGTTTACTGTTTCCTTTTTGCCAATCCTGTATTTACTGACAGCCAATTTCTTCAGCTGACCCTGAAATCTAGTTACAGGCAAGCTTCCTCTGGTTATTTCAGTGCACGCTTTTACCTGAGGTCGAAGGTTGGCCATGGAAATCGGTTGGCAGTAGATTCAGGACGGAGAAAAGGGAGTCCTCCTCCACAGCGCATAATTAACTCTCGGAATTCACTGCCACAAGAGACGACCGTGGCCACTGGCTGAGCCGGCTTTTCTTTTCTTTT
>NW_015250653.1:0-513 GCF_001447785.1 Gekko japonicus | reverse complement strand
TCTGCAAAACACTGGTGTGGAACTGCTTGCTCAGAAACCTTCACAGTTGTTTGACAAAGAGAAGGGATACAGGATGGGGATTAGGGTCGCCAACTGTTTTCACTGGCACGGCTCCTGTGTAAATTTACCAGTGAAACTTTTCGCGACACGGAGATTAATCAGTGGGTAAATGTTGGCCCATCGGGCTGCCCCTCAGAAAGCAAAAACAGGGAATGTTAAAAAAGCCCTTATCAGCCAAAAGCAGTATGTGGGGGACATTTAAGAGCCAATGGTAAAGAGGCTTATACGAAGACAACCAGCCAAATTCTGGTGGAATTCTGGGAAAGTAAGCTATTGCGGCCTCTCCTCACAACAGCTTCCAAGGGCGGCCAGAAATCCCCACCCCATCGCATGCCTGAAGGATCTCATGTCAACATTTGGGCCTACCTCCAGTTTCTTAATGGCTTCCTCCTTGTCCACTGGCAGCTGAGTTTTCCGCTTAGGGGGAAGGACAGTCGCTCCTGTACCAAAAAA
>NW_015250652.1:0-513 GCF_001447785.1 Gekko japonicus | reverse complement strand
CATATTGACCATAAGGATCAGCTTTCTTGGTTGAGATGCTAGACCTCAAAGAGATTCTCTGATCACCAGTGCCATTACTTAATGTGTATGAAACTTCTACTGCTGCACCATTTTTAACAAGGGGTATGTGTTTCTCTTTGTTTCTGCAGCATCCTAAATCATTCTGGTCTAAAATCCAGCAATTCATTTCTAATGTAATAGATTATAGCTTAAACATTTGAAAACTATGATGCTGCTCTGTAGGAGAAAATGTGGGTTGGCTCAGGTTCACTTCAAATCCAGGGTGTCGTGTATGATATGTGAGTGCAGTTGATTGTTTAACATATATACATACAGTGAGGCTCCATCTTGCACAGGTTCCTCTGGGAAACTGGGCAGACAGGGAGATGCTTCATTTTGCATCCTTTATAGGTAGGGGTAAGCATCTCTTCCAGCAGAAAACTGTTGATCATACTTTTATTCCTTGACTACGTGGAGGTCACATTTTTTCCTTGTTGGCATTAGCATGTTGTA
>NW_015250651.1:0-513 GCF_001447785.1 Gekko japonicus | reverse complement strand
TTCCAGATCTCCAGGTCTCAGCTGGAGGTTGGTAACTCTCAGCAAATGGGAAGCTGATTCAGAACACTGATCACCCCCAAAGCTGACAGCCGGAGAGAAGGAGGAGGAAGATCTTGATAGCGATTGGTGCCAAGTCACCTGGGCCACAGAATCAGGCTATTAGGTTTTTACTTTGTGGAATAAGGCATCCCCTGGAGTGCGTATACTGAGTAAGCTCGTCGCAAAAAATGGTCTTTATGTCTGATGCTTTTCTGCCCTCTAGTGAAAGTTCACAAGCACAACTGCATGGACTTGTGTGCTTGTAAGCCAGACATTTAATTTTTGGGTGGGGGTCTCAATGCAACACGATTCGATACCCAAAGAACTCCCAAAGGATGCAGCAAGTGAAACGCGCCTGTCCCAGTTTCAGAGGGTAGCCATGGTGTTTTGCAGTAAAACAGCGAGATTTTGAGTCCAGTAGCACCTTTATAGACTGACAATAGTTCTACAATGGCCCCGGTCACACGGGCCAGA
>NW_015250650.1:0-513 GCF_001447785.1 Gekko japonicus | reverse complement strand
TTTCTCCAAGGTGCTTTGGGGCACATAGGCGCTGATTTTAAAACAGGAACAGGACTGGGCCAAAATTGGATGTTTGGGTCAAAACTGGACATGGAACACTGGTGATGGGGCAGGGGGATTACAGGTGACCTCTCCCACTGCTTGCCATCACGTGTAGGACCATGAATTGCTGTTAATTGCTTGTGAGAATGGATCTAGATAATCAAGTATAGCCTTTACATGTCTAGGAGGTTCCTGAGATGAGCCAATTTGTGGAAAGCGCTCCCAGCTCCCAGTCACATCATCAACCTTTCGGGAGCCAATGCTTACCTGTTTTACAGAGCAATCCTAACAGAGTCACCCTCTTCTAAATCAGAGGGCTTAGAGGAATGTAACTCAGTTTAGGATTGTGCTGTAAAACTGACTGCTACTTCCACTTGAAAGGAGGCAATTGGCATCAATGAGTAGTAGCTTTTTTCTGTTGGCAAGTTTCTCGCCTACTGGTGGGGGAAGATCATGATTTCATAGTGAAAT
>NW_015250649.1:0-513 GCF_001447785.1 Gekko japonicus | reverse complement strand
AATTTGTGGTAGGGTATGAGCTTTTGTAACCCACTGCTCACTTCAGATATCCACCTCTGGATTTAGTTCGTGCCAGTAGTGGAAAACACCTTCTATATGCAGAAGAGCAACTATTGATGCCAACATCTGGAAAGAATGTCCACAGCTTCAAAGGCTGTCTCCTGAATGTCTTAAACTCAGTATTTTCTCATTTGGTAGGTTCAGGTTTGCCAAGGTAGTGGGCAAGATTACAGCTGCATCCATATATCATTAAATATTGTACTCTTATACTATAGCAATCATTAGCTACTGGGTTTTCCTATGTGGACAAGTCAATCCAGAAGTTGAGAATGGTAGGTGTAGTGCAACAGCACACTATACAACAATGTACGGATGCAGTCACTGAAAAGCATTTAGCACTGGCTTTTATTTGCGCCACAGGTTAAACAAGCCCTCAAAATACAATGAATGCATCTTCTTGGGCAGATGGAGGGTTCATGTGTAACAGAATGTCCCAGGAACACTGTGCCAAGC
>NW_015250648.1:0-513 GCF_001447785.1 Gekko japonicus | reverse complement strand
TTTTCCTTTATTTTCTCTTTCGCTGGCGCTCACCTGACCTCATCGTTCTGCGGCTTCAAGAGGACAACAAACTTTCTGTTTCTGGCAGTTTCTCCTTCAGTTTTTAAAGAATAAACTCATGACTTTCTGCTTATACATGGAGTTCTCCCAATGATGGAAAATCGGTATTTCATGTATGGCCCTGTTTGGCTACTGTACGCACAGGGAACCATCTACGGGCACAATGTACTTAAGCAAAATTCGCAATCCAGCCCCTTCTGGGAAGCCGGCGGTTGGGTAGACTTCAGCCAAAACTAGAGGGCTTGTTGAGGAGCTGCCAAGATCCCTGTTGCTGCATAGTAATGCAAAATCCTTCTCTGTAGAAGCTAATGACACGTTTTTAAATAACTCCCAATATCGCCACACATCCAGTTATGAAATCTAAAGAGCCCTGTATGTTCTGTGCTGAGAATTTTAAATATTCATGGGGCAGCTGTGCCTTTTCCCAGATAATTACCCCACAGAAAAGGACCC
>NW_015250647.1:0-513 GCF_001447785.1 Gekko japonicus | reverse complement strand
GCATGCATACTTCTTTAGATACACTGAAACAGATGTAAAGGTGCTCAAACTTCTGTGGTCAAACTTCTGAAGCTTCTGTTGCTTCATGGCTACCCACCTGAATCTGTTATTCCTACAGTTACCCTTTGATAGCATTCAAATGTTGCTAGAAGCTGCATTCAAGATCTCATTGGTTAGTTCGGATCAAAATGTTAAACAGCTTCCTATTTCCTTTGCTTACCTATCTCCTGGCATCCCTTCTCAGTCTTCAAGCTGTACCACAAAGGTATTTCTTTTCCTGGGAACTGCACGTGGTGATATTCCTGGCCAAGGTGTGAATATATTTTCCCTTTCCTCACAACAGCTGCAAGGGACTACAAACATTCTTGTTCTGTGAGCAGCTGCAGTAGTGGTGAATATTCCATAACATCACATTCACTGAGTTAGATTCAGTACAATACAGACAATGGTAATTATTTAGCTAGATAGCTAGCGCCTAGGAAGGGAAGGTTGCACATATAGCCCAATCTTGTC
>NW_015250646.1:0-513 GCF_001447785.1 Gekko japonicus | reverse complement strand
TATTGGCAGTCCTAATTGCAGTTTTTAAACTGTGACTTCTAAGGGGTTTTATTATATTGCTTTCATTGTGTTTTTATAAACCTTTTAACTATGTTGTAAGCCGCCTTGAGCTCCACAAGGGGGAAAGGCAGCTAATAGATTTTGTATCTAAATAAATTGGCCTAAATCACTCAGAGAAGGGGCGGTTCTGCCTCAGTGGATGTTTCTGGAACAGACCACCCCACCCCAAATCCTTCCTATAACTGGTGCTCATTAAAATGAGGGTTGGTTCATGCCCCCAGGGAAGATCTACTGTTACTTTGGCACTTACAGACAACAGAACCAAGACCCTGTTTTTCTTCCTTTTATCTGGGATTATCTGTGCAATAATTCTGGTTGTCACTTGGGACATTGGGAAGGGGGGGGGGATGGCTGCAGTTCTGCTCTCTGCATAGGCCTTAAATCAGAAAAGAGCCAAGGTTGCCTCTAACAACTAAGGTTGCCAAACTCCAGGCTGCAGAGATCAGTTCCCCT
>NW_015250645.1:0-513 GCF_001447785.1 Gekko japonicus | reverse complement strand
TCAGCTTAGAGGGAACACTGGTCACACCTTAGAAGCAAACAAGATTTGTGGGGGGGATAGTATGAGTTTTTGAGAGTCAAAATTCTCTTTGTTAGATACATGTGTGACGAAGGGAGATTTGGCTCTCAAACGCTCATGCCCCAAGAATCTTGTGTCTGTTGTGGGTCACTTCCCGTAGGACCGCTTAAATTCACTTCTGTATAGTTGGTCAGCCATGTTAATCTGACGCAGTAGAATAAATTCAGAGTCCAGTGGCACTTTGAAGACCAACAAAGGTTTATTCAAGGTTTGAGCTTTCGTGTGCGAGGCACGCTCTAAATTTGTTCTCAGTTCTGTACAGTATCCGCTCCGTGCCTTCCTTTCAGAACATTCCCAAGATATTTGCATTCCGGAACAACACCAAAGAGAAATCAACATGAAGTTGGGAAGTTCTTCTTCACAATTCCCATCGGCTCTCGATGCCTTCAGCATTCCCCGATGCTCCTAACGCCACAATAAAAATTCAAACACCAC
>NW_015250644.1:0-513 GCF_001447785.1 Gekko japonicus | reverse complement strand
GACTCGCACATGCCAGAACGCAGACAACAACCACGGTGGCTTTAACTCCTGGGCTGCTGCGGACTTCATCGTCGTGTCTGGCTGTCGGTGCGGCGGCCGGAACAATGAGACGGAGCGGCATGTCGCCACGGCGCCTCTTCTCTTCTGGAAAATCATTTCACGGGAAGGAGGAGCGATCTGAGTTTCTGGCAGTCCTATTAAGGTAGGATTTCACGGTGCATCGTTCCATGTAGCCCGGCACTGCTAGCCTGCTTCGTTCCCCTGCAAAACCAAAGGGAAATGGGCTGGAGTCCTCTTCTTTCGAGTGGCTTACGCGTTCCTTCCCAGCCCACCTGTCTTCGACCACAGGCCCTCTTCCAGAACGATGCTTTCGCTGTTCCGAGAGCTTTACGATACTTTTTGTTCTCAATCTGCTCCCCTAAATCCCCCTATTCTGTTAAGAGGCTTTGCTTTACCTACTTTTTCAGTTTAACCATCCCTTTAAGTTCTCAACCTTTGGGATCATGTCCAGTG
>NW_015250643.1:0-513 GCF_001447785.1 Gekko japonicus | reverse complement strand
GAGGATGCTCTAAACTGGAAAGTAGAGGAGAGAAGCACTAGGACATTCTCAGGTGTCTTCACTAAACATGAGTCTTCTTGAGGGGAATGTTCTCTTTTTCTGTGAGAAGTAAAGCATGACTGGATAAAGTGACTCATCTTTTTCATGCAAGAATTAGCTGCGCGGGTGGGTTTTTTAGCCAAATGGAGAGTAACAACATGCCAGTGTGCCATCCCTTTTTGTATGTGCCAGCTTTGACAATGGTTGTCTTCCTCCTACTCAACAGGCAACAGTGGTGATGAAGGCAGCACTGTGGTCAGGAAGGAGAGGCGCAAGGAAATTTCCAATCCGATGATTCAGAAGGTGATGCATACAACACAGACTGGATAGGTGGAATGTCCTGGAGACAGGAGATTTTTAGGTGTTACAAATCCCTTAATGTTACTGGAGTCTTAGAAGTGTGGGTACAAGCTCTGTATGGAAATGGTAGGATTGCATGGGGGGGGGGCTTACAGCCAGTGTTCCCTCTAAGCT
>NW_015250642.1:0-513 GCF_001447785.1 Gekko japonicus | reverse complement strand
CTTGGTGAGTGAAAGAGCTGATTTGTCCCTGTGTGATGGGGAGGGGGAGGTAACCAGCAGGCACAGTCTCCCCCCTCCACCAGTATTCATTGTCCACGTCATTTCCTGTGCAAAGGGCTAAGTCTCAGGCAACATGTTTCATAGGGGTGCAGCCCTTCCTGCCTTTGATGGGTGGATTAGTCAATTACAGCTTGAGGCTGGTGAATTGGTAGGGTCCATCAACAGGGGCTGATATTAATCAATTGGGCTTTAAGTTAAGGGGACACTTGCTTATGTTTTGAGGCTGTTTGCTTTTCTGAAAATGAAATGAAAGGGCAGTTGCTTCACTCAATGTTTTTTAACCTGTTGAGAGCACTACTGCTCAGTGAGATATCAAAATTATTTTTAAAAACCGGTTAGTAATGATGACAAGAACACGGCTCCTAGCTCTTGGGGGACTATAGGAGCAAGCCAGAAGGAAGGTCTCCTGCACAAACCTAGGGAAGCCAACCTACAGGTGGCACCGGGAGATCT
>NW_015250641.1:0-513 GCF_001447785.1 Gekko japonicus | reverse complement strand
CAGCTTAGAGGGAACATTGGTGAGGAGGGGCTTTCAGTAGCTCTGTTTGTCATCAGAGCTCAGATGTTAACAATGCTGGAAGACAATATCACTCAGGTACTAAAGGCTCTGCAAGTATGCAGTGAGCAGCGGTGGTTTATTTGTTTTCCCTATAATCAGTCTCTGCCCATCCTCTGACAGAGGAATGCCCTGGGAGGGAGCGGCTCTTCTCCCCCCCCACCCTCTAGACAGACCGCTCCTTTGTTGAGCACACCAGGTTGTCAAAGGCTGCATTCAGTGGCGCCTCAGACGTTCTCCCCGGAACTCAGGAGTCTGGGTGAGGCTGACCTGAGCAGCAGCTAAAAACTGGGGCGGTTGCACTGCGCGCGCATGTGTACGGTGTGCGCACGGATGTGTGCTGGTGAGTGCGCCCTGGCGTTCTTGGTCCTCCCCAGATTGGGCCCACCTGTGCCGAGGCAGGGTCTGGTCTGGAAGCTGTGCAGTCCCGACCAGGGGTCGTTTCATAGAAAAAGA
>NW_015250640.1:0-513 GCF_001447785.1 Gekko japonicus | reverse complement strand
GAAAAGTATTTCAGGAAGATGTGCTACATTTCTCCAGGTGGAAGAGAGTTGCATGCTGGACGCCCTGACAATTCTTCAGCCAAGTAATTAATTCTTGGTAACGGAAGCTGCCCACCTTTAGCTTAGCATTTGCAAACTTCCTGATTATTTACTCGACCCTTCCCTGTTTGTCTGGAGAGCTTAAGCGCCCACCTGAATCTCAAGAAGAGTTGCTAAAGCATTTGCTTAGCCATTTTTTCCATCCAAGGCCTTGCCCAGTTGTACAGACTATACTAAACGGCTGCGAAAATGGATTTGGCACCATTTTGAAACCTTGCTTCTAGGCTCGCCATAAACACTATAGTAATTGTTTTTTTCTTCTTGGTTCTCTTTGGCATTTTGGTCTCCCTCTTTTTTGTAAAATCACAATAAGTGTGGATTTTAGAAACTGTCCGAAGGTTAGGGTTGTCAGGTCCCTCCCAGCACATAGCCATGATGGGGCACAGTGGAGCCAGGTTGGTGTAGTGGTTGAGT
>NW_015250639.1:0-513 GCF_001447785.1 Gekko japonicus | reverse complement strand
CTGACTTCATCAGATGCACGAAGTGCACACCCATTATATTAACAATATATGCAATTGACAAAGTGGAAGTGTATGCTGGAATACATTGTTAGGCTTTAAGGACTTCTTCTTTTGTATAGGCCATTATAATACATTAGTTCAGAATACAATTACATTATACATTAGCTCAGTTTACCAGCTTAAAAACTTGTTAATGTCGGCCAGATATTTCCTCACCCTCCCCTTCTTGCTGCACGTAGGACTGGAGACGGCAAACTTAAAAGCGGGGAACAGCCTCGGCCAGCAATTACGGTGGTGGCCTTTTCATTTCGGCCCATGAAAGGGAGGCGAGACGGACCACCTCATTGTCTTATGTGAAATTAAAATCTGTGTTTGATGTATCTTGTCAGAAGTGATAATTAAGTATTATAATGCAACTGCCTTTGCCAGTAGCGATACATTACCATGTGTTGGAAGAGCTTTTTCTAGGGCAAAGGGAAGTCGCCAGCTGGCAGGCTTTCTTGAAACTGAATT
>NW_015250638.1:0-513 GCF_001447785.1 Gekko japonicus | reverse complement strand
TTTTTTTGGCGGATTTCTGGTAAACTACCAGGCCTGCCAGTTACTGTAAATCTGTTGCAAAGAATGCTGGATTATTTAGACCTTTGTCTGATCTGGCAAAGCTTCTGCGTTCTTAGACAAGAGTGCATACTCTAGGTGACCTAACACAGATTAGTCACGGGTATATACTCTTGGTTTGAAAATTTTAAAGCCTAGTGGTGAACATAGGGGGTTTACGAAGAAGAAAGACCATGCATAACTAAAGTCTACCCCCATTCTAGTCTAAAGAAACCTTATCACTTTCATCATAAATGGCATTCCAGGATCCTGATTTTTTTTTCCTTGTGGCTTCCCCAGCACTCAGCTTGTAAATTGTCCAGTTCTTTTCAATCTTTGTTTCAGATAAAGTGACCATAATGATATACTATACAGACAGCACAGAAGCAAGATGGTCCAATCAGCTAGGAAATTACATTGTCCCTGCAAATTATGTTAATTGGCATCTTTGGAGTTTTCAAGGGGTTTGGTTTGGTA
>NW_015250637.1:0-513 GCF_001447785.1 Gekko japonicus | reverse complement strand
GTTCACTAACAGGAAAGTCTTACTTGGAAGTCGTCCGGATGGGTTTCATCAAGTTCACGCCAAAGCGGTATTTTCCTTTGTGATGGCCTTCGTCCAACATCTCCGAGTGAGGATTCATTGAGACGTCTAGCGGAAGGCCTTCTGCTCGAGCGGCTGCTTCCAACCCGCTTTGGCATTCCACCTGCTTTAGAGACAAAAAAGGAAAGGAGGGAAAAGCTTGATTGTGTCACATCGCCGGGCTTTCAAGCTGTTGTGTCTGTCTCAGGCCCTGTCATCACTTAACAGGTTCCTGGAAACCGCTCTCTTTATGAGGTTAAAAACCACCCCTCCACCCCCCCACACCAGCTGACTCTGCAAGACGTCTGGCTCTTCCACCCCACCACAAAATATCTCGTACCCAGCAGACCGTTTCCGGAAGCATGACTTCCTCTAGGACAAGAACTCTGAAGGCCAGCAAAAGCTGACAATCGGTTTCTATTCACTCTGTTTTTGTCAACTTAATCTAGCATGGAC
>NW_015250636.1:0-513 GCF_001447785.1 Gekko japonicus | reverse complement strand
CCTTAGGCTAGGCTTGGGTTTTGCAAACGAAAACCTCTCGGAATCTTATCAGAAGGCCAGTACTGCTCTGCCAGCATCTCTTGTGCTGTGTTCAGAACTCAGACCCTTTGTGCAGGATCGGAGTTGGTCTGTCCACATGACCAGACTGTGCCTGTTGGGTTCTCTTTCAGTCATGCTCCTCTCTCTGCAATGCATGGAGCGCCCTTGTTTTGGACTGCGGGTGCCCGCCAACGGAAGCCCTGCTCAGATGGGGTCATCATTTGGGTTCCTCAGGCAAGCCGCTTATCCGGGCAGGGGGACGTTTCCGAATCCATGCAGGCTGCTCCTGCTTGGCTTGGCATGCAGAGGTCCTCCCAGGTTCAGTCCCTGGCACCATCTCCAACCGACAGGATCTGTGGAAGGAAGGCAGGGCAGGGCAGGGTGCCCTTCTACCTGAGAGCCCTGCATCATGTGCCACGGCAGATTATTGGTCCGTCTGGCTCAGAGAACAGAAGAGAAGCCCTGTTGGATCAG
>NW_015250635.1:0-513 GCF_001447785.1 Gekko japonicus | reverse complement strand
GGATCCCCAGGTCTCACCTGGAGGCTGACGTCCCTGCCTCAGTCCCTCCACCTGTAAAATGGCCCTGCCTTGCTTCACAGGTCTACTATGCGGAGGAACCAAAAACAGAGGCACAAATCAGAAGCTCCATGGGAATTGATAGCATCCAGCCTGTTCCCCATCTGAGCAGAACACTGGCGACGAGGCAAGTTTTTGTATACTGCTTGAAAGCAGACAATGCAGACGGTAAGACACATAAAAATGGACGAAAGGAGATGCTCCGGCAGAAGCCTTCAGTTTGATGTCTCCTAAGCCAGCCCCAAACTCTTTGCAATCGGAAGCGGCTGGGCTGCTGAAATCTCCAGAGAGGCCCTTTGATCCACCGCAGCATTTTAAAACGACACTGGAATACGTGGTGTTTGGCTGCGGTGAGCACAGAACAGGGTTAGAGCATAGAAGAGGGTTAAACCACAGATTATTCCCTTCATATCTCTTCCTTCAACTCTCACAGAATCGTAGAATCACAGAGCTGGA
>NW_015250634.1:0-513 GCF_001447785.1 Gekko japonicus | reverse complement strand
TTCCACAAGTTTCCAAGAATTCACAAGCAATGTGTTGTCAAAGGGGTTCACGGCCAGAGTTCTTTAGTTGTTGTGGATTTTCCGGAAATCCACAACCACTAATTCACAAGCGCATGGCGGCCAGCATACCCAGCAACAAGTTTGAGATAGTATTTTTCTGACCAAGGGAATGACCTATGTGGGGAGAGAGGATTTAGTTCCCGTCCTCCACCTACGCTTTTTGTTTCAAAAAGTACACTTCGCCCACCTCTCTATACCTGGATGTGACTGGGATGTGAAGTACAAACACGTCGCATCTAGCGTGCACCTTCGTTTCAGTGTGGTGGGAACCAGTATGGTCCCGATCTGCTTTTTTTGTTCTTGGAGCCCTGAGGCTTGCTGTGAAATGCCTGCTCAGCCGTGAATCACTCTGGGAAAGTTCCAACTTCTTGGTCTCAGTTGCTAAGCAGGGGATTGTACGTGCCTAACAGGGCAGTACCGAAGGTGAAAGAGAGAATGATAAAGGACTTCTCT
>NW_015250633.1:0-513 GCF_001447785.1 Gekko japonicus | reverse complement strand
GTGGTATTCAGGGCAAAGTTTGCCGTTCCTAGCCTCCGAAGTCTTCAGAACAAATGGCAGATTTCAGGAAGACTAAAACAGTCAGCGCTTTGGAGTCGGCAGCTGGCCTTGTTACGGCTAAACAAATTAAGGTACACGCCCCGGATTCCAACAAATTAGTGCTGAATTTACTGTAAAAAAAGGGAATTCCAGGAGCCAAAAGCTCTGTGCGGAGCTTTGGAACCACAGCTGTAAAACAGCCTCCGTCTCTTCCATCTGTGTCGTGAACAGATGGCTTTCCTGAAATCCAGGCTCACTCCTACGCAATGTACTCTTTTCTTTCCGCCTTTGAATTCCCTGTTACCCTTGCAAACTCCCAATAAAACTCTCTCGCGGGTTCCTCTTTAAATAAGAGTTAGAGCCACCAATGCATTCTTCCCAAAGTAGAACTTTGACTGGGTTTCGAACAGTTGCTTGGAAGGGACTGGTGGCGGATATCCAGGAGACAACGGAACTCAGTTCTGCAGTCTGTGA
>NW_015250632.1:0-513 GCF_001447785.1 Gekko japonicus | reverse complement strand
TACTGAAGCTATTTACTCTAGAGTAATCCTGCTGTTGTCAAATAACTGCAAGATACAGTACACTCATAATAATTTTAAAAACTGAGGAACACAGGTTTGATGGTCAGTCGCTACTAGATGAAGACAGCCTTCTTCAGACTATGTGCCACCATTTCCCCCACTAATATTATAGGAAACTATAAATACATCAGAGAAATGGCAGACGTGCACACTTTACAAAAACTGTGTTGATTCAGAATAGGAGCAATATTCTTTTTGCACTGTGATCCTTGGTGCACAATCAATTTCTATCTGTTACTTTGTCAAATTAAAAAAAAACCACCTTTCCCCTTAGTTATGAGTTTATCTGCGAAGTTATACCTAACATACAGGGAAAAGTGGGCTGAAAAAAGACTGCAAGGAATTTTGGTCACTGAATGTTTGCAGCAGCTGTTAACGCTGACACGTACTCCAGAGAATTTTTCATAAATCACTCTGTATGGTAAGCTGAAATGCAAACTGAAATCCTTACCG
>NW_015250631.1:0-513 GCF_001447785.1 Gekko japonicus | reverse complement strand
CGGCAGCCGAGGACTGACGGCAGCCCCCTTTCTGGGTGACACCTGTGCAGGATTTTAACCCTTCGGCTTCTCCCCTTCCCCCAGTGCCATCTCAAGACAGAAACACCGCGCTCGTTTTCGATGCAGCCCCTCGGATTTTCTTCCGCTTGGTCAAGTTACAGGCATGCCATAAATGCCTGCAGGACAGAGAACGCCTGAACCTTGCCAAGGGATGCTTTTGCACGCGGGGAGGATTCTTTGCTTAAGATGGGCAATAAGCAGACGATATTTACCGATGAACAACTAGATGCCTATCAGGTAAGCGCCCTTAGGGCGTTCTTGGGGACCGGGGGTGGGGTGGGTGGGTGGATGCTTCTAGGGACACGCCACCTTGTTTGTGCAAAGGCAGCCGGAGATCTTTTAGACCCCTTCCCCGGGGCGGAAAACCCACCTATGGTGCTTCCTCCACCAGGGCACCAAAGATACAGCAATGGGAACTTTGCTGCCAGGGGCGGACGAAGGCTCACGGGGGCC
>NW_015250630.1:0-513 GCF_001447785.1 Gekko japonicus | reverse complement strand
AAAAAAAAAAGTGCAGTCATTTTCATTGGGAAAGGAAAGAGATGGCTACTGGGAAGAATTTGATAACAGATGGCAAAATACAGCTGCACTTCCTAACAGACTGTCTGCACATTCTAGTGGCATCATACATTGTTGAATACAGCTTGTGCTCTCTCTGTTCTTGCAAACAGATACATGGCTATCCACATTTTGGAATCAGGAGGCAGTGATCCAAAAAGTGACAAAAATGATCAAGTCACCCTCCCCCAAATAATCAGTTCATACCTAATACTAATCCAGCAACTGATTTTGGGATGACTAGAAGTGACCTCTGGCAATTTGGTTCTTGAACAATATTCCAGGAAGGACCAAAAAAAAAGAGTTCATTGGTCAAGTTTCTGTCTTGGAGAGAGATGGATTTAAAAAACCATAAATGTCCACGTCTGAGTGAAATAAGGATGTTTCTTTTCTTTAGAAAGGTGACATAAAGGGATGATATACCTTGCCCCCTGGTGAAAGATCAGTATTGGCTGG
>NW_015250629.1:0-513 GCF_001447785.1 Gekko japonicus | reverse complement strand
CAAGGTAAGACCTTTTTGTTATGTTTGGCATTTTCTTACTGACCCTCCTTTTTTTCTGTTTTTAATTGTGTGTGTGCATGTGTAGTTTTTAAAATGTTTTTTTTAACTTTTTGCCATGTTGAAGACCCAATTGGGTGAAATGGTTGGATAGAAACATTTTATATCAAGTGCATAAATGCTTAGGGGAGACCTCCCACCCCCAATTATTTTTTCAAAAATCACTCATAATTTCTGGGTACTTCCTATGAGATCCAGGTCTCCTTACCTCTAGCAGCAACCGATGCTGATGCAACATGAAGTGAGAGAGGGAGGCCTTTCCTTCTGCCCCCTCATTGGGGCTGTTGCAGAAAAGGACAAGAAGGGTGACCTGTCTTCCTCCTCTCCAGCACTGTCCTCCCAGTCCCAAACACCATGGACTCTAGAAAAGAAACAAAATTACCATTTTGTATCACACGTTTCTTTTAATTGTTTCCAAAGAGAGATCCTCAAGAACACATACCGTATTTTTTGCTC
>NW_015250628.1:0-513 GCF_001447785.1 Gekko japonicus | reverse complement strand
AAATCCAATCTCTTCTTCTTCACAATAGTGTAGACTCACTGCCTTAAACTGCACCTTTACTTGGGAGAACGCTCAGTGAACGAAGTGGAATTCATATGCCTGGGATGAAGCAGTACAAGGAGCTTCCTAATTACATTGTTTGGTTGTTCTACTACTGTAGCTTTCCAGTTCCTCTGCCCTTCTGTTGGTTGGATACTCTATCACAACCTCCTTGGGTTTTCTCCAGCTGACGACTGTCAGCTCGCCACCTGGGGATGTGGCCCCCACCGCGTTATCCCGCTGTTACTCGTCACCCTTGGAGATTTGCTTTTGGTCTGGAAAAACTTGGTGCTTTGGTCACCCGAACAGGCAATCTCAGAAGGCAAGTCTGCTAAGATGATGTAATGCACGATGCCCTTTCTGTTGGTGGAAGAGATTTGCAGGTGCGATGCAGAAGGGTCACAGCGGAAACTCTCTCTCCCCCAGACATCTTCTGGAAAGAAACGCGGCCTGTAATTGGCCAACGTCATGCCA
>NW_015250627.1:0-513 GCF_001447785.1 Gekko japonicus | reverse complement strand
CAAAAAGTCATGATAGATCAAATGTCCCTAGACAGAAATCCCATATCATCTCACAGAATGCTTTGTAATGGAGCCAGCTGGCACAAATACAGAAAGAGAACGTTTACAGTGCATGTATGGGTATCAACTCTTGATGTCCCATGAAGATGCATGGTAGAAATGGTGGTGGTGGGCTACAAGGGAGTCTGGCTGCTGTCCCACCCTCTGTTCTATACCCCAATAATTCTCCAGCTGCTCTCACCACTGACTCAAGTCAATTCCTTCCAATAGATCTGCATTTCGTTGATAAGGAAATGCAGCAGTGGAAGAAAGGATTATGTAAATCAAGCTTTCCGGAATGTTTTAATAGAAAGGTGGGATAGCAATGTTTTAAATAAATACATACACTTAAGATCATTTGCATAATATTTGAGCAATATTCTTGACCTGACTTATTTCCCAGATCCATTCTCTTTAATTGCTTCGGTATCTGAAACTTTCTCTTCTAGAACCAGGGCTCTTTTTGTAGAAAAA
>NW_015250626.1:0-513 GCF_001447785.1 Gekko japonicus | reverse complement strand
TTTATTATGTTGTCGCGAAGAGTCGGACTTGACTGACTGGACAACAACATCACCACCACATGTTTATGCATGTTTCCCTTTTATATACATGCCACATATGAATTGGGTAATAGAAAATAGAAAGAGATCACTCAGCTTAGACTGGACAACCCCACTCCATAGATTATTTGTTATCCAGTGGTTTTTCCCCCCATTAAAAAGTGAATTTATATCTAAATGTTTAGAAAGAAACGTCATTATCTTCTTATTCTAAACATGGGAAATGCTAAAAAATGTTGCAACAAATCTATTATCTCGTTTCAAGCATGATTGACTTTGCATTGCACATTATTGGACGGAATGAACAATTTTGTGTCAGATTCTGTAGCTCAAATATGTTCTTAATCCAGCTAAAAGAGGCTTGGAAAGGGCACTGCATCCATCCTGTTTTTTACTAACAGAAACCAAAGCCTGAAAGCTGGCAGTATTGTGGGTGCCTAGCCACCCCTCACCATGTCCACCGCAGAGGGCATT
>NW_015250625.1:0-513 GCF_001447785.1 Gekko japonicus | reverse complement strand
TTCTGGCTTTGCTGATCACTGACCAAGAGAAATCAAAGTTCTACCGCTGCCATGAACTCCAGATGGCCTCAAACAAGCCACCACTGAAATCTATCCATCCCCCTTCCACATTACGGTGCTAAGAATACCAGCCCACTTAATAATGCTGTTGTGGGGATTAGGAAGGTAAGTTAGTTGAGTCACCTCTTGGTCACACAGAGAAAAAAGCTATGTCAATGCTGCTTACTTCAAATTATGCACAGCCCAGAAAGCGCATTGGCACATTTCAAAATATCATAAATTAGCACGTTTTATTGCCATCGAACATCTCAGTCCCAAAATAGTTAAGAACTTCTGAATCCCGCAAAGTTGTCAAATCCAGTTCCCGTGCAAGGCACACAGCGATATGCCACCCCAAAGTGTCATCCTTTATCACTCCGGACCTAATAATAATAAAAATACTTTCGATTACCTGCCCTGTGTTTCAGGAGACTGGACAAGGCCATTGTCTAGTGCAGGGGTGGCGAACACGTG
>NW_015250624.1:0-513 GCF_001447785.1 Gekko japonicus | reverse complement strand
GGAGTATAAGCTTTGAAGAGTCAAAACTCCCTTCTGCATCTGACTAAGGGAACTTTGACTCTTGACAGCGTATACCCCGAAACTCTCTCGAAGGTGCTACTGGACCTGGATCGAACCTCTTCCCTCTGCCTCTCTAGAATGGATTTCCCTCCTATATTCCCATTTCTTTCCCCTTACAGTTTCTTAATCCTGAGGGCCAGGCTTTGATCTGATCTGTTATTGTAGGAAAACCACAAATAAATACCCCCTGCATTGGTAAATTGAGGTGCCTGGGTGAGGATACCCCATGGATGCTCCTGGGAGCTGGATAGAGTAGGGACCTTGCCGACTAGATTGTGGGGTTTCAAGCAGACATGCTGAGATCTTCAACGTGAACATAACTGCGTACTAAGAACGAGCATCCTTAGTTACATGCCAGGTGAAGTCCCGACTGAATGGGCTTTGATGGCTTTTGTTGAAGTTTGCCTAGAGCGCCCGGATGAGCAGCTTTGCACACGCTCAGTAGCTACTTCT
>NW_015250623.1:0-513 GCF_001447785.1 Gekko japonicus | reverse complement strand
GGGACGGGACGGGACAATAAGCTGATTTTGACACAACCAAGTGAGGCTGCTGAAAGCTTGTGGGCAGGGCCAAAGCTATGTGAGCCTTCCAGAACGGCCAGGTGTGGGGATGCTTCCCTCTTGAGAGGAGGAGTTCTTGTGAAGAATGTCTCTTGAGGCACTGCCTTGCAGTAGGGGTCACTCTAGCTGGCTTCGGGCAGGGGGAGGTGGATACAAAGGTGATGGGGAGTTCTCTGCGGGGCTGTTCTTCACCCTGAACCGGAACAGTTCTCTGAGGAGAGGTTTATTCTGAGCAGACGCTAATCTCAGAATGGCATCTGTGGAGGACCCTCTTCCCCAGTCTCTTGTTGAAACAGAAACAAATTTACCACAAAGGAAATTTTGTTGAAGAAAGTAAACTATCTCCTCCCCACAACACACTGTGTGCCATTTCATAGTCCACCTCTTTAAAAACAAAGTGAGGGATCCAATTGTTCTGAGGTATTTCACATGACTTTCTCTCTCTGTCTGTCT
>NW_015250622.1:0-513 GCF_001447785.1 Gekko japonicus | reverse complement strand
GAGCCAGTTCATGCCCATCCCTAATCAGATGCCACGGGTGCTCAAACACAGTAGGTGGGGTCACCAGAACATTTGGATACCTAAACTGATGATAAACGTACACAGAACTATTAGTGTATTTTAGTGTATATATAAAAAAGGAATTCATGTTCTCATAATTTAATGACTGCCAAGGGGTTAGACATCTTGCTAATTTTCCTCCTTGCTACAGCCCTCATCCCACATGACTTTAATACATGCAGGTCCTATGATCTCCAACCCAGCCTTTATTGGTTGTCAAATGGGACTTTCCTTTTTCACTGGCAGAAAAGTTCTTTGGCTCCAACCCTGTGCTTTAAATATAATGTAGCTCAATCCGATGGATGTTTTTTCCTGAGCTGGAATTCTGTGTGTCTTATTCCCAGGCAAGTGTGCACAGAACTGCCACCCCACAAATCCATGTACACGTGCAAGAAGTTGGTTATGTGCATTAGAAAATCTGTCACTAGGAGTACACAAAGAAGGAGCTAAGAA
>NW_015250621.1:0-513 GCF_001447785.1 Gekko japonicus | reverse complement strand
GAGGAGAAGGACATGACATAACCTCACAAAGCTTCATAATTTCCAAGCTTATTTTTTCCCAGTGGAAAAAGAAAGCATGCACCCTGTTGTAAATGGGATTTTAAAGTGCTTGGGTTTTCCACAGTTCTTCTCATAGTCCTGATAAACCAAGTATCTCCTTTCTTAATAAAGCAGTTCCTTGGGAATTTGTGTGTTAACAGCTTTACTTTGCTCTTTAAATCAATTCAAGGAGATGTCTTATGGAAGATATTGGAACATGACAATGATGCTGGAACACAATGACAATGCCTTGCCGCTCTAATGCCTTCTAAACTATCACTTCCACCCAATCAAATGGAAATGGAACACCAATCACAGTAGTACAATCTAGACAAATCCTGTAACAGTTAATGATTTTATTTCCTGTATAACAAAAGGCTGAGGATAAGAAGAACTGTCCTCTACTGCCTTGGAGAATGGCAAAAGCTTTACAAAAATAAAAGAAAATTGCAATAGCACTGAAATTGTGTGTGT
>NW_015250620.1:0-513 GCF_001447785.1 Gekko japonicus | reverse complement strand
GCTGCAGTTTGGCCACCCCTGAGCTAGACGGAGATGAGAGGACCTTTCCTGCCTTATCAGCCTCACGGGTTTCCCTACCTTATCAGCTTTACAACAAGGCAAGGCCGAGGGTCAGTGCACCTGCACGGACAAAAAAGCTACACGGGATGGAGGAGCTGCGAAGGAGGGAGGGAACAAATGAGATCGCCCCCCTCCTAGTTCAGCTTCCTACCTAAAAGGCAAGAGAAGGCATTTTCTTGCCCGCAGCGGCCCAGACTGCCTTTTCAATTTTAGGTAGTTAAATATCTCCCTCTGGTGGAAAACACGTGCATTACATGCTTTCCCCTGCTAATCGTATTTAAAGCAAGGATGCATTACATTTCATTCCTGTTTCCAAAAAACAGTTTCATGTCTAGATTACATCAGGAGCGACTGCTTCCCTGTGTTCACTTGCCATGGAATCAGGCTCCTCGTTCAGTTATTCCTGGTTTTACTGACAAAACCCCATGGTAAAGGTAAAGGTCTCCCTTGCTC
>NW_015250619.1:0-513 GCF_001447785.1 Gekko japonicus | reverse complement strand
ACTACAGCTCAGAGAGCAACATCTCATGGCTTTGGAAGAGCAGCTGGCTAAAAAAGAACCAACTGAGATTTTTTTCAGACAAGCCAAAGACATGAACAGAACTGAGCTGGAGATTAACATTTCCTTGTTAGAGCTGAAGCTGGCAGGAAGCGAAACGGCCTGAGACTTTCCTGATCACAAAACCCCAGGAGAAACGTTCTGTGCCAAACAAGAACCACAGAGACCCCAGAGCACAGGTCTTTGCTGTAATGTTGCTCTTGTCCTGCAGGATCATGGGACTCAAAGCAGTGCTGACAAAAGGTGCAGGAAAACAAGAGAAAGAACATTCTTGGCATATTTATATTGATTACAGAACTTCTTGCAGGAGAATGCGGTGGACCAAGTTCTGGTAATCATACGGGTAAAAAGAGCCCTTCCTTATAACTAAAAGCAAACAAATACAAAAAACAAAACAAGTGTGCTGAGACCACATTTTATACGCACTTGTTTTGGTTTTTGTATTTGTTTTTTGTT
>NW_015250618.1:0-513 GCF_001447785.1 Gekko japonicus | reverse complement strand
TTAATCCGCCCCTGGATTATGTCTTGCGAGCATCCCATGAATGGTGGCAGTAGCTGCCATGTATGCTATTAGCAAGCATCGTGTTCTAAAGTGAATAGCACAGTAAATAATGTTTGATGAGCTGGAAAAGACAAAAGAACAAGAGCGCCAGTTAAAATAGCCCTGAGCCACTTTAAATTGCCCATTGTGTATTTTTTTTATTGTTATCATTGTGGAAATTGTACATTCTTGTGCTGTGGGGCATAGAATAGGAACACCTATTAATTTTATTATGGTTTTAAAATACATCACATTGTAAGGTTACGTGCGTGACACTCCGGGAATGTAAAAGTAACGAAAGCCATTGAAGGCAGTGACATATAAAGCCGTGCTTCGTAGGCAAAGCACACACTCTGATTGAGGACACTAAATTATGACTCGGCAGCTCTAGGTTGGGCAGCTGTTGGCGGTACCTTGATTTTTCTTTCTCAGCTGGTGTACAGAGGGCCTAAAGAAGAAGAAGAGATTGGATTT
>NW_015250617.1:0-513 GCF_001447785.1 Gekko japonicus | reverse complement strand
TTTCTACAAAAAGAGCCCTGGAAGTTACCTTATTGGGGTTAAATGGCTTTAATAGAATGAGGCCTAATTTTCCAGAGTTTCTATTGGTTCTGCAGTTTCTAGAGCAGAGGCAAAGGTCTTCAGTGCTGGGACGACGGCTGCTGCATTTGTGGTGAACGGGGCTTGGCCACCGCTTCGTTCTCTTCCTATTTTCGATGTGTGTGTCTTTGGCGTTCAAGGTCGGCATGGAGAGGCAAAAGAGAAATCTGTCCAAGGCAATATTTATGAATGGGCTTTCATCCTACTCTAATTGAAATGAGCGTTGAGTCATCTCTCCCCCACACCCCCAGTTACTTTTCAAGGAGACAAATTTGCCTGAATGGAGGAATGAAAGCTCTGAACCTGGCTCTCCAAAAGAGCAGAAAGCATGGCCAAGATTGTAAATCACCACCCTGCAATTACACTGTAAATGCTAATTTGTCTCGAGTTTCATTTTTAGATGTTCCTCTAGCATCTTTAGCACGAGAGAACTTT
>NW_015250616.1:0-513 GCF_001447785.1 Gekko japonicus | reverse complement strand
ATTGAAAGTCGCCTCTTGTTTGCGTGGAGTGTGTTTGCTGTTTTCTGTCTTTTGTTTATTTATTGTCCACCTATTCCACTGAGACTCAAAGAGGATTACATGGCATAAAACAATGTAATCGCATGCATTATACACAGCAGCCTTATGTGTAGAGTACACCTCCCTGCAGTCTTTCCTCCATGTGTGAGAAACTCATGTGTAAGCAAGTGTAAAAACAGAGCAGAATGTTTGAAATGCCTCCGTTGTGAAGTGTTGTGGCTGAGGTGGTTTCGGGTGGTTTCTGGGGAGTTGGATTTCTAAACTTCTTGAGCACACGGGCCATCCTGTGATGTTCAGACACATGATACGCTAGTGCTGAAGAAATGTTTGTTATTCTCAGTGGTGTCCATGGTAAAGCCTACATAATAACCTTTTCTTCAGAATCCTGCTTTGCTGTAGCAGACATCAACTTCTGTTTTCACAGTCTGTGTTGGGGGCTGGGTGGAATTTTGAGGTGATGAGCATAGGGTTGCC
>NW_015250615.1:0-513 GCF_001447785.1 Gekko japonicus | reverse complement strand
CACTCGGAAGTGAGCTCTGAAAGCATTTACATACCTTCAGAACTTACTTCCAGTTGGGGGCATGGCTTCAGCACAACCTGGAAGTGGGCTCCAAAGGCATTTACATGCCTTTGGAGCTCACTTGAGCTGCGGCCCCATCCTGAAGTGAGCCCTGAGGCATTTAAATGCCTTTGGAGCCCATCTCTGGGTTGACCTGTCTGAGCTCCGAGAGTCAGCTCCAAAGGCCTTTGGAACTCACTCTGGGAGTTCAGTCAGGCTGGCCTGACCTGGAGGTGGGCTCTGAAGACATTGGGATGGGGGCGCCTCCTAGCATATCTGCAGTGCCCCCACCCGAATCCCCCACTCAATTTTTGTGGGGAGGATAAGCACCCCATGGAAAGGATGGGAGGAAGCTTTTCTTCTTTGTTTGCAGCACTGAAAGAGTTAAACTGAGCGAGCTGCTTCCTAGAGAGGCTGAGCAAGGCGGGGAAGAGGGAATAGTCTGGGGAGAGGCTTTGCTATTTGAATTGCCAA
>NW_015250614.1:0-513 GCF_001447785.1 Gekko japonicus | reverse complement strand
ACACAAACACACAGAGTCTGCCTTCCTCACTGAGAAGAAGAGGCATCTAATAACCAAGAGTGAGACCTCTGATAAGCCATGTAACAGGCCAAAGATTGCAGAAGTTTGAAACAAAGCATAAGTATTAGATGCTTTGCTGATGGTCATCAACCAGCCACCTGCTGGTTATCTGTTGGCCCAAATCACAACACTGCAAACTTCCCCAAATCACGATAAAATAGGGAGGGGGAGGGGTGAGCTGCTATTGGCTCACGGTGAAAACCGTCAAGACCGTGGCTTCATCACGGACTCAGAGACAATCCCAGGTACCCACCCTTCCCGCCTCCCCCCCAAAATAAAGAAAATCGGCCCAGCAAACAAGGGGTGTGAGATTCCGGGGCAACGAAAACGGAAACCCAGAAGGCTCCTTTTCTAACGTACCATCAGGGTGGGAACGACCTGGGAACCCCTCCATGCTCGCATACATTGAATGGCAGCTGGGAACATCTGTAAGACAAGCAAAAAGCCTGGGGG
>NW_015250613.1:0-513 GCF_001447785.1 Gekko japonicus | reverse complement strand
TTTTTTTCAGGCAGAATGTTACACACTCCCCTGCCCCAAAATGTTTAAAGGCGGGTTGGGAAGGAAGAATGCTTAGGTGGGACATGGTTTTGGTCATGAGAGCTCTCTGAGGTGCTGAAAGAAAGAACGTTAGAGACGTCTTTGTTGCACTTGCTCCAAGAGGGAGGTTTGATCTCTGGCTACCCATTCCAGGGCTTTTCTTGCGGTGGCTCCACATCTCCGGAATGGGCTTCCAATAGAAGTGAAATCTGCCCACTCTCCCCTTGTCCATACTGAGGAAGAAATATAAGGCTGCATGATTTAAAAGGCCAAGTTTGTCACCAGGGTACAACTCTTGCTTTGCATTGAGGCTATGTGTCATCGTGATTGGGGAACATTTTCCCAACTGTATTAGTTTTCTTAAAATACAGGAAGGAGCTTGTCTTATAAAATACGCTGGGCCTGTTTCACTAGCCCCCTCCATGGCCCTTTGGAAGAAAGTGTGCTTCCAGGATACAGGGAGGGGGCATGGCT
>NW_015250612.1:0-513 GCF_001447785.1 Gekko japonicus | reverse complement strand
CTAAATATGAGTTTCCTACCTGAACCAGCACTCCAAATGCAATCTCTTCAGGTTGTATGACAGGGGGCCTCCTATACAAAGGGCTGGGTGAGAAAAGGGGCATGTCATGGGCTTGTCCTGTAGGAAATGACAATGGCCACATAATGGGATTGTGTGATGACAGTGTCTGAGTGTAACTTTGTGGAGTAATATGACCTGGAGTCTGGTCCTCTCTCTCTTGCTTTTTCCTGTCTGAAATTAATTGTTGCCAGTAGGGCTTCACATATTAGAGTTGCCCCTTGTGGAGGCCATATTGGCATTTCCCCTTGCGGGATTCAACTCCCCATTCTTTGTTTCTAATTCCATTGCTCTTTCTTGTCATCCTGTTGAACAGCTCACAACATATACCATCTGTGAGCTTGCTGTTGTAGCGTTGCTCTTGTGGGTCTCACTCCTCTCCCTGTCAAAATACTGATTCCATTTCAAAATACAGCCATGCAATGTCATGTGAAATGCAAAGGATTTGACTGCATA
>NW_015250611.1:0-513 GCF_001447785.1 Gekko japonicus | reverse complement strand
CCCCTAAATCTCTTCAGACAGCTCCAATTTCTTCCATTTCCAGTCCTGGAACACTTGACACCAACCTGGGATGCTACACACCACGTATTGCCAGCTGGCACCTAGCAGAAGGACCAGCACCCAAACCCATCCCTTCCTGTCACTTTTGGACCCGGAGTTCAGCATCTGCCTTTGTTTCCAATACAGAAAAGCCAGTGTGGTGTTGGTAATGGTGATGAATAATGCAGAGCGGCCTTTCGGAAAGAGCCTCTCTCCCACATCAGCAAAGGGAGGGGGGGGTGGAGCGGCAGTCCAGGGAATCAATATTTGATGCAGGAGTTGGATTTCCTCATGGGGGAAGGGGGAAGAAGAAAACCGACCATCTGACAGGCATTTTAGGCACATCAATAGTTAGGTCTTTAGTTCCTTTTATCTGTCACCCAAGCGCCTAAGAGCCCACAGCCTCCGGCAAAAGGGAGCAAGAATTGAAACACTCACTCAGGCGAAGTCAATTTTCATAGACCGCTCTATAGC
>NW_015250610.1:0-513 GCF_001447785.1 Gekko japonicus | reverse complement strand
CTCTTATGTTCTTATGTTCTTAATGATGGGTGATGTGACTGGAGTGCGTGTGGTCCCTTCCCTGCGTGAGTGTGTATGCCTCTTGTGGTTGCAGGAGGGGACTCAAACTCCCTTTTGCTGGTTTCCCCACGAGAACTTGCTGTAAACAGATGCTAATTTGCCAAGCCCTTGCGGGGATGTCTCTGAGTTGGCCCCTAGAGAATCTCCCAAGAGGGGGCCAGGCTGAGTCATCCTCCATCCCTATGTTCTGGCTATCACAGCCCCTAAGGACGTGGAGAGGTGAAGAAAAGCTGGTGGTGCCTTTGCCCCTCCTGTATAGAATGTGCCAGATCCGTGCAGCCGAACAATCTCCCTGCATTCTTCACATTGGAAGCACCGACCACACCTGCACAACTTCTGCTCTTGCTTTCCTCAATAGAAAGCACACCTTGGACCGTATACATCGGCTGGGTAAGTAGGAACACTTCATGCAGTGTAAGGATTCTACCACCCTGACCTGGATAGCCCAGGTTA
>NW_015250609.1:0-513 GCF_001447785.1 Gekko japonicus | reverse complement strand
ATTGTGTTCCTACAAATCCTGATTCTGCTATTTCAAAATACAGTTAGACAGCATATCATTGTTGTTGAACTAATGTTACATATAGGGTGTCGTCTTAATCGTATTTTGAACTTGCAGAATCAGTTTGTAGAAACACATTCATAGACAAGATCACATTTACGTGAACATCATCTGTCATAGACAAAACATTGCATTATGATAATGGATTTTATGGGTGTTTACTTTTGGCTGAATCATACCTTAACTGTTTCGGTGTATCCTGAATTAGGTTGTGATTTGTAATGATAGGATTTTGATGTTCCTGTTATGATTTTTAATAGGAAAGTTTCAATATACTAGATTCTGGAATTTATCGCGTCGTCAGTCGAAGAGGCAGTCAATCTGATGAGGATTCTTGCTCATTACATAGCCAAAACCTATCAGAAGATGAAAGACCAAAGGAATTTCCTGCACATCAGGATGAAGAACAGCTGGAGCTTGGTAATATAAATGTATATGAAATACTTTCTGTGC
>NW_015250608.1:0-513 GCF_001447785.1 Gekko japonicus | reverse complement strand
ATTCTATGATTCTAATTTGGAAGCAAAATCTTGACATTTACAGAATAAGCATTCCATAAACCTTTGCCAAATATATCAAAACCTTTCCTTCTTTTCTCCTCTTCCTTCTTCATTTTTTTCCTTTTCTTTTGTAAGCAACATTAGGTAGGCCATAAGCTGCCCTTGTTCTGCTAGTATTGTTATAGTTTGCATAAAACCTAAACAAGAGATTTAACTGTATTGAATTTTCTTTGTTATTCAAGCTTTTACAAAGATTACAAAGAGGCAGAGATTTACCTTGGATGTGATATCCTGTCATAGAGCTTAGATTAGTCACAGGTGACTTCACAGTGTGGGGTAAGAACCTTAACCATCTTCATCTGCAATAATAACCACATTAAATTGCTCGTATTAACAGCCATGTTCACACACACAGGCATTATGCAAAGTTTTTCATTCAAGAGGCAGGAGGCCAAAGACACAGAGTGATGGGGCAGAGCAGGAGATTTTACAGTGCAATACTAAGCAGAGCTA
>NW_015250607.1:0-513 GCF_001447785.1 Gekko japonicus | reverse complement strand
TAAGGACCAAGACTATTCAAAGCCTTCAGTATTTCAGACTACATTTGAGATTTTCTCACTTAGAAAAGGAAAATCTTCTAGTAGTTCTGCATCGTGCTGTTCCTGACATCTTATTTCAACATTTGATTTCCAGCAGCTGGTGCTGAACCTTGCCCTGCTCTGATCAATGTTCTCACCCAGTTCCTTTTTGCTTCTGAATCACAATACTTGGATACGATCGCTCCTTTTGCTCCCTCACCTGAAATGAAGGAAGCTGCTGCTGCCCTGAAGGAATGTGCCCTTCGTCTTCCAGAGCGTGCCCGTGCAGCAAAAGGCCAAGTGCTGGTAATTATTATTTTTTTACATTAAACCACCATTTAGATCACAGTTTGGAATTGATTAGAGGCAAATTCTTGCGTGCATATCCATCACTTAATGATTTCAGGGGTGAAGCAGCCCCAGACCACAAGACAACTTCCATATGAAGCACAATGGGTTGTATCCAACTAACTTTTCTGCTGGTGAAAAAAGTAA
>NW_015250606.1:0-513 GCF_001447785.1 Gekko japonicus | reverse complement strand
AACCCCTTGAGCCACCGCAGCTCCTGGAACCTCATACCTTGCCACAAACTGTGTTTGTTAGCCTTTAAGGTGCTCCTGGACTCTTGCTCTTTTCGACTGCGACAGACAGACTACCCATCTTGGTCCACCCGTAAAAGTGGTGATTTATTTTGTGTCTGTGATACTGAGCTGTTTCTAAGTGCCTCGCTCCTGTTAAGGTATCATTTTATTTATTGAAATTAATAACAATTTGTTTTGATACAGTTAAGCAAAATTATTCTTTTTCTTTGGGGGGAGGAGCCTCTGTAACTCGGTACCCTTTGTGTTCACACCGGGACTGTGACGACTGGAGGCAGCATCGTAGGAATTATTCCAATCATCAGTTCGCAAACTTTTTTGATTTGGGACTTGCTTTGCAACTTATGCTTTTGGGACCCACCATGTAAAGAAACGCCACAATGCTTTCTGCCTCAACAATGTAAAATGTAAGAATCGCCTAACAAGCGAAGCTGCCGTATACTGAATAAGACCATC
>NW_015250605.1:0-513 GCF_001447785.1 Gekko japonicus | reverse complement strand
CCACTACACCAGACTGGCTCTCTTATTTGGCTGAAGGGAGACTCCTCGGAGAATGTCCGGATCCAGCTCAATGTTTACCAGGTACCAAATGACTATGAGGCTACTATCTCTGCCTAGGCGTACAGCTATACTTGATCTGCCAGGGCAAGCTGTGCAGGAAAAAAAACATTCCTCCCCCAAAGAAACGTGGAAGATCTCTGCCTGTACGTGCCAAGAGAGACAGGTGTCCCACATACCCTGCCACTAGAAGCCGAAGGAGCTGAGGCCACGGCATGCCAGATGCTGCAGTAGCAAAGCAAATAAATATCTGCCAGGAAGTACCTACCTGGGGGCCATGTGTCTGGGGGTACTGTGGATCTGGAAGGGAGGAGAGGCTTGACCCACTTTGCATTGACGGAGGGAAGGCAGCTGTGTCAGAACACACACATAGACACACACACACCAGGGGCCAGGTCTCCATATACGTTGGCGAGGCCCTTCATTGCTTGTCAGTACCTAAATGGCCAGTGGGGG
>NW_015250604.1:0-513 GCF_001447785.1 Gekko japonicus | reverse complement strand
ATCATTATCATTATCATTATTATTATTTTCCTTTGGGGAAAAGGTGAGTTAAGTTTTAGTAGATAGTTTGTTTCCGCTTTCAAGATGGCACAAAAGATCAGAGGCTTTGGCACGAGGTAGACTTTTTCTGTCATTCTGAAGCCACTTAAGGAGAAAACAGAATATGCCAAAACAATAGTAAAGCAATCTTTCTAAGAAATGGAAGAGGATTCTTTCCAGGATCGCATCCTATAGAGAATCTAAGCAACCACACCAAACCCTTCGGTACGCACCCAAGATTCAAGTGTTTCAGCTTCTGAAGGCTGCTGATTTGGGTAGGCAGCTCCTCAATCTGATTGTTGAAGAAGTTGAGTACTTCTAAATTCCTTAGGTCTGCAATGTTTGGAGGCACAGCTGTAAAGATAAAGAAATTATGTTATAAACAAGGTGGGACACATGGAAAACACCCCAGGACTCTGAACTGGGATTTATGAAATTTAAGGATTCTGTGTTTGTGCTGTGGAGCAAAAAAAA
>NW_015250603.1:0-513 GCF_001447785.1 Gekko japonicus | reverse complement strand
GCAGTGACTTGGCTTGGTGTCACCTCCTACACTGGTGCTGGCCAGGTCCAAGCCATGGCTGATGGTTGAGCAGGCCCAGGCAGTGATCGGTGTACCTTTTTTGGGGCAACAAAATATCTTGAACGGCTGTGCATATAGATAGTCCAGCCTACACATTACAATGCAGTCTTGTACTCCCAAATCCACTCCCCCTCCGGAGATCTCTGCAACAGTGTTTTTAAGCTGCCCGATCCCACTGTCCTTTAGCTAGCATTCAGCCATCTTCCTGAATGTCATGACTCTGAGGAAAGCAAACCAACCTCGCTCTGGCCACACCACAACGGTTTGCAAAACCCAAAAACCGCTCCCCGACTCGAAGCCACAAGACATGACTCAAAATAACACCAGACCCTGATCACGTTACAAAAGGCATGCCACTTTCAAAATGGGAGGCAGACCTCCCTGAGGGGGTTGATTGGAAACATAAGCAGAGACAGAACAGAGAAAAGGGGAGGGGGAAGGGGAGGAAGGGAT
>NW_015250602.1:0-513 GCF_001447785.1 Gekko japonicus | reverse complement strand
ACACCAAACTGGCTCTCAACTGACACTGACATCTCAACCTAGATGAAGCTACTGGTTTCTTATAAAATATCTTAAAATCCCGTTGATGCAGGCTAAAATGATGCTTAGACTAGGCTTACATTTGGTGTCCGTCCTTTTCTATTCTCCCCATAGGCTGCAGAGGTTCAGTCTCAGTACGTTGAGCTTCTGACAAGATCAGGAGAGGATTACAAGTTCTCGAGTAAAATGTTGAATTTCCTGAGTGAAATGTTAAAGGTAATCCACCTCTTTCTATCTCTGAGTTTCCAGCTTCAGAAGATCCTACCCGTCACGACTTCTTCCCCATATTCATTGTTGCCGCTGTGCATTATCTAATTGCCTCATTGTACAGTACCTAAATGTTTTAGAAGCTTCATAAATAATACTTCCATAAAAGAAACATAAATAACACTCAAAGGTTATTGGCTGGAACAGGGCCCCCCCCCAGTCTTTTCAAGCCTGTCGACGCCTTTGGAATTCTGACACCGGGTGGTG
>NW_015250601.1:0-513 GCF_001447785.1 Gekko japonicus | reverse complement strand
TGCGGAACTGTAAAAAACTGTAAAAGCATCCAGTGTTCCTGGAAATAACAATGTATTCTATATTTGTCAACTGAAAAAAATATTTCAATTCTGTCTGCCTCTCCATATCTAGTACATCTTTATCCTGCTTGTCGCTGGATAATGTACTCGTCTGTTCTTTAAAGAAAATGGCTGGCAATGGCTCCCTCAGGCAACCGAAGACCTCTGTGTTTTCAGGTTCTGACCCTAGCCCACCGCTTTGTTGGAGAAATGATCCTTGACTAATTAGTTTCAACGGTTCAGTCAACTCAAAACGGAAGTCCAGTGGCACCTTCAAGAGGAAGAAAATTCATTCCAGCATTAGCTTTTGTGAGAAAGCTTTTGTGAGAAGGCATTAGCTGACTTCTTCAGATACCATATTTTCACTTCTTCAGATACCATATTTATTTGCTTGTTTTACAAAATCCCACACACACACACACCTTTCTGCCCTTACTGGGGCCACCAGGAGGCTAACTAATTAAAACATACATA
>NW_015250600.1:0-514 GCF_001447785.1 Gekko japonicus | reverse complement strand
TAGGTGGACTCAGGGCTCTTTGACACCCTTTCTTTATGCTCACACAGAGTGGTGGGGTGTAGCAACTGGGTGCCTTGGCTGAGGACACACATTTTGATCATGATTCCTCTCCCCTGCTGGGGTTTGGGTGTTAGGTGGACTCAGGGCTCTTTGACACCCTTTCTTTATGCTCACACAGAGTGGTGGGGTGTAGCAACTGGGTGCCTTGGCTGAGGACACACATTTTGATCATGATTCCTCTCCCCTGCTGGGGTTTGGGTGTTAGGTGGACTCAGGGCTCTTTGACACCCTTTCTTTATGCTCACACAGAGTGGTGGGGTGTAGCAACTGGGTGCCTTGGCTGAGGACACACATTTTGATCATGATTCCTCTCCCCTGCTGGGGTTTGGGTGTTAGGTGGACTCAGGGCTCTTGGTTATGCAAGAGAGGTAGGTCCAGATGATAGCCTTGTATGACCAGTAGTCCAGGGGATCAATGTTGGTGGTCTCAGGGGTCTTGGTGAGGTACTCCCTCA
>NW_015250599.1:0-513 GCF_001447785.1 Gekko japonicus | reverse complement strand
TACCTCCTTTGTTTTATGCTGCTTGAAAAGAAGACTTTGGCAGAACTGTTAGCGTTTCTTTTCTTTTTCATTTTGTGTTACCTTTTCCCTTTGCAAACAGCTTTGTGAATAAGGATACCCCCCAAAAGTCACTTTCCTGTTCCAAAAGCATCTTGGTTTTGGCCAGATTTTAAGTGACAAAGTGGATTATAAAGCAATAATGAACTTTGGATCCTAGTCTCCAGTCTAAGCCTTGTGGCTCCTACCCGGAACTTCCCCCCCCCCCTTTGGATTCCAAGAGTCTTGCCTTGTACTGGTGACAGAGCCCTTCTTTGTGACTGTGGCCAAGGCAAGGAAGTTCCAGGGCAGGGCGAGTGGGTAGAGGAAATGAGATAATTTACCTCCCAAAAATACCTCCCTGCACACAGTGTCCTACTGATGCAGATGTCTGTGCCCCCTTCATGAGCCAATGTGCCAGAAAGCTGTGTGAAGGTCTGTAGTTGGCATCAGATGCCTTAGAACATGAAGGGAGGG
>NW_015250598.1:0-513 GCF_001447785.1 Gekko japonicus | reverse complement strand
TCTCTCTCTCCAGAAAAGTGTTTCCCATCGTACTATTGTATAACACTGAACAGTATAACGGGGGTAAAGAATTCTTTATCCAAGCAAAATAGATAAGGGTTTTGACTTTCCCCCCTGCTTTTGCTATGTTAGAATTTGGGAGATTACTGATGTTTGCAGTTTAGTTACTAAAGCACTGGGTGGATTCTGGCAAACTTGAAGAGATGCAAAAGTTTTTCACTTTTCCCATATCTGGATCTCATCCTTGTCAGTGGACACTCTGGCAGCAACCAGCTTTGCCTGGCAATACAAGGGAGAGCAGCCGCTGTCAGAGTGAAGGATGCCACTCTCCAGGATGAGAAAGTATCCCCCGTGGGACGGTAGCTTTGCTCGTGGGAGCTCAAGGCATGGCAAATAAGCCTCTCTTAACAGCTGCAGAGGACTTCGCTCTTTGAGACTGCAAAATGGGAAGAAAGGACAGAGCGTGCGTGTGTGAGGGAGTGATGGCGAATGAAATACCCTCTAATGCAGGGT
>NW_015250597.1:0-513 GCF_001447785.1 Gekko japonicus | reverse complement strand
ATGTCATAGCATCTGTGCTATTGTTCCCCATCCATTTTTTCTCCTGCTGCTCCATCAAGCTAGTTTTGGGGATAGGGCACCAGAGCAGGGGGCTACCCAGCAATGGATAAGCCTATTTGGGGTTCTGTTCTGCATGGTTCCATAGACAAAAGAAGGGAAGGTGAGTGCATGAGCCAGTCAGAAGTCAACTGGAAAATGACTACGATTCCCATCAACCCTGCCTGGTTATCACGTTTGGGGAGGTTTGAGGGAAACTAATTTGCAGGTGCTAGTTTGGGCCTAGTTTCTCATGGCCCGTTATTGCCACTCTTCAGAAGCATAAGATTTGTAGCTTGATGTAGGATTGGGCAACAGCAACAGGCATTTCAGCTTGGGCAGAAATTCCCAGAACAAAAATGCATTTAGAAAAAAATGCAGGGAAGTCTGCTTTTTGAGCATTTCTTCTCAAACTTCATCTGCATCATTACTCAAAATGTTCATGTGTCTATGGTTGCCAACAGGCCTGGAGAAAAA
>NW_015250596.1:0-513 GCF_001447785.1 Gekko japonicus | reverse complement strand
AGTGGCTGATGCAGAAATGTCTGTTTTGTGGAGTATAAACACAACATCTTAGATCCACTGGAGTTTTTCTGCAGGTGAGGTGCAAGGACTTCGCCCCCCCCCTTGCAACAGCTTGAAATGTCCCCTGAAATCTTGCTGCTGTGGGAGGGAGGAGTGGAGAAAGTTGTGGGCAGAAATCCTTGCACCTGACTTGCAGGAAAACCTGGGGGGATCCCATTAGCTTGGATCCTATCCAGAAGTTTTGTACGTGCGAGGTGGTAATGGTGTGATTTCTGCCAATTCTGCCCACCTTAGGTGACCACTAATTCCTTCCTTGAGCTATTCCTGTGGGTCCCCCATTTCCCAGGACCTGCATTTTGGGGTGCACGTTGAGCTGCTGCAGTAGAGATATTGGTGAAAATCAACTCTTTCCTCGTGCCCATAGAAATCCTAGGTGGGACCCAATCTACTAAGAGACTGCTACTGGCCTAGATGAAATCAAAAATATTACAGGAAAAAAGCAGAAACAAAGAT
>NW_015250595.1:0-513 GCF_001447785.1 Gekko japonicus | reverse complement strand
TCTTGGCCTGGCTGGTACCTCCAGATGGGGATGGCCTCACTTCTCCGGGCTTCCTGGTCCTCTTAATTTCTGTATTTCATTCTCATCTTCCACCTCTCATTGCCCTGTTGCCCCTCTCTGTTCCCCCCTAAACGTGATTTCCCCCTTCCCTATGGGTGTAAATGCCTCATCTCTGGTCCTTATCCCCCTTCCCCACCTCTGCTGAACGATCCCTTCTGCCCTACCTCCCACCCCAGTCTCCTTCACTGACTTTTCGTGCTCCGCGTCCCAGTTTCCAGCCGGCCCCAGGGCCCAGGCAATCTGGATGCACGCGGCACACGACGTCCCAGAAAGCAGAACGGTCCTGGGACGCCTGCCCCACTTTTGGCCTATAATTAGCCCAAAAGGACACAGTTCTCCCTACATCTGACATTACCACGTCCACTTTGGCCTGATATCTCAGACGCACCTGCCCAACGCAAAAAGAGCCACTCCTGGTGTCCAGGTGTGGACCCATTCTACAAAGATCCTGTG
>NW_015250594.1:0-513 GCF_001447785.1 Gekko japonicus | reverse complement strand
CCAGATTAGAGTCCGCGCTCCAAACCACTCCAGGATCTCCAGACACCGCTACCAGGGATTCTGTGCTCTCTGCAGACAAAAAACTAGCCTCGTAACAAAAACAGAAGGCTAAATCCGTCCTGCACTGTCGCTTTTCCAGCCTTTCGTGCCTGGGGCCTTGGTTAAGAAGATAACTGGATTGGGAAAAGACCTGCCCAGTTCGCCCTGGGAGAAAGTGTCTCCCGGTCAGACTCGGAAAGCTCTGTGCCTCCCACAGGTTGGTAGGCAGCGTGTCTCTGAGA
This sequence comes from Gekko japonicus, assembly GCF_001447785.1. Taxonomy (NCBI): domain Eukaryota; kingdom Metazoa; phylum Chordata; class Lepidosauria; order Squamata; family Gekkonidae; genus Gekko; species Gekko japonicus. The sequence continues at coordinate 232 of NW_015250594.1, read as the reverse complement.
TTCCACCAGGCCCCACTGCTGGACCTCCTTACGGCGCCTGGTCTTTTAATTTTTTTAAATTATTAAATTTATACCCCGCCCTCCCCAGATGGGCTCAGGGCGGCTAACAAAGGAGGCACACATGCCAAGATTCAACAGGTAAACACAGGACAAAACAAGCAATAAAACAATTGTTCATATAAAAATACAAGTGCTCTAGATGCCACAAATAACAGATGGGGTCACACATGAC
>NW_015250593.1:0-513 GCF_001447785.1 Gekko japonicus | reverse complement strand
CACAGAAAACATTTTCGCAAGCGCGTTCGAGGAAAGAGGTAGTCCTTCTGGGACCGAGTAGAGGCCAGGAGGCCACATCAGACTCTTCTATCATCTGTACCCTTAGTGCCGCGCAGCCTCTCGTACTCATCCCCGGATAGTCCTTCTCCACCGGCAGCTCGAACAGCAGCCGGGCAATCCATCTGGTGCCAATTGAGGCAGGTGGGCTTGCTATTATCCAGCAAATGGAATTATCGTCTGTGTGTCATCACTCTACTCTCAGCTCGGGAGACAGCGGCAGCTGCGGTACCTGCCAACAAGATCCTTGGCAGGGTTTCATTTCCAGGCATTCTGTTTATGTTAATCTAGAGAGGCATTTCAAATGTGACTAAGGTACTCGGGGAAAGTCGTCTATCTGCAGACGCTTGTTCGGGGTGGGGGTGGGGGGTTAAGATGCCTGTGGGTCCCTGAGGTCGGCGTTATAGTCGCTGGTAGTGCATCCCGTTTCTCTTCTTCTGCAAAGCTGGGCAGGTA
>NW_015250592.1:0-513 GCF_001447785.1 Gekko japonicus | reverse complement strand
GCTGCAAGAATTTCTCTTTCTCATTTGAATCTCAGCTTTTGCTTAAATAGCAGCAATCTTCTTCCTCTGGAATATGTATTTCCTCAGAAAACATTTCTTTCTCTGTACTCACTGATCAGTAGTCTAATATATATTTTCCAAGCCCCTTGTTAATTCCTCAAGCACTATCCAATTCTCTTTCATCTGTCACTACCACTTTGATCTGAAAAACTCTGCTCTTTATCATTTTTGAAGTTTACATGCCACATTTTGAAGGAATTAAGATTGAGACTGTGAAATACAGCAGAGGATTAGTAGTATAAAATGTTAGTTGAGACCACACTGGTAAATGGACAGAAGCTGTATAGTCCACAAATGTGGAAAAGAACTGGAACTAACAGCAAATAATTAGTAGATTATAGATGGGATATATTTTTCCAAGTAACATTCATTTGGTAGCAACCTGGAAGAAAAGGAACTTGTAATCTTTTTCTTCTAAATTAGCAGTTTATTGGCAGGTACAGAAAGAATGAG
>NW_015250591.1:0-513 GCF_001447785.1 Gekko japonicus | reverse complement strand
ACCAACACGGCTACCCACCTGAATCTTTGCACCTGAGCAGTAACTGTTTTCACTGGCTCTCCAGCTTAGTATATATTTGTTTCATATTCTACAGGACCGTGGCAAAGACATGCCTCGGCACGTCTTTGTGACATCTGTAACCCATCGGTTGCAGCTTGTGGCAGCTTTTACACCTGAACAGCCAACACAGAAAACATATTCCACAAACACCCCCACCCTGCATTATAGTTAGGCTATTGTAGTGGCCTAATTCTTGAGCACAGATTTCTTAAAGTTCAACAGCTTTTTGCATGTGTACAGTCAAGATGCATCATTTGAATGACTTATAGTGGGGGAAACTACAGTTCCCATGAGGCAGTGCAACAACACACACACTAATGTATTGTTCCAGTTCCATACAGTCTGACTGCCTTTGCCATTCATGAAGGCAGCTGAAATGGTCAGGAGACACTTCAGATCTGTAAATCACTAACACAGAAATATAAATGAGGATGTACCTAAAGACTGCGATGA
>NW_015250590.1:0-513 GCF_001447785.1 Gekko japonicus | reverse complement strand
CCCATGCTCTTTTATGTGTGTAATCCGAGGCAGGCACTGAAACCAGGAAATTTCCAGAAGTCCTGGTAGACCATCATGCACAGCTGATGGGCATCATTCAGCTTGCTGGATCACTACTTCTGGCAGACGTCCTCTGCCTTGTTGTGTTGACGTGTTGTGTTATTTCTCTTAGATCCCTGAAAACTGTCTTTCCGCTCTCCCCCAGTTGTTAATCCTTGTTTCTCTGATGTCCCAACTGTCATGAATGCCAAATGCTGGCAAGTGAGATCTTCATCGGTTGACAGTTCGGGAACGTCTCTCTGTCAAGCAGTTCCTTAGTTTGAGCCTAAGGAGTGAGGTTTCACTGACAAATGCTTTCCTGTTGATTCAGATAGCTGGGCTGAACAGGTTCCGAGTGAAAGGCAGCTAGCAGAAAGCCAGTAAAGCGGTTATTTATTAATTAAAATACTCACTGATCACCTTCCCTCCAAAGGAAACAAAATGAAAACCATTTACTAAAGTATGCTTATGTAC
>NW_015250589.1:0-513 GCF_001447785.1 Gekko japonicus | reverse complement strand
GGATTAACTGCACAGTGTACAGAACTTTCAAGCACAGAGTATGGTTTTGTTCCTGCAAAGAGTAAAACAAATCCTTTGTAAAACCTACCGCATGAATCATCTCTGTGAGCAATGGTTCTGGATCTGGCCTCATGTTTAAGTCCTCCAATTCAAAGCGAACTGCCATGCGAGTCATCTCAATCTCCTCGTCTGTCCCAAGGAGAAGGAACAAGGATGAGCACCGTGGAATCCAGGCCCAGACAGTGCAAGACTGTGGGCAGCACAGGGCACGTCCCAACAGGCCTCCACAGGTCAGACTGATCCCTCCCCAGACTTCAAAATAATCAGAAAATGCAAACAACAACTACCGGTTGAGTCATGCTTTGACAGATTCTGCTGGAGTAGGCATCTACATCTTTTTCCCTGCCACCACACAACTCTTGCATGGAACTAAACTGATGTTACCTGCTGTAACCGGCATGGTCTCCACTGTGCTGTCAACACAATGTCCCATGTCAGATCTTCACACAATGC
>NW_015250588.1:0-513 GCF_001447785.1 Gekko japonicus | reverse complement strand
CAAGGGAACCTTTACCTTTTTAAGCCTACATCAGGTGGCAATGCAAGATTTAAATCTTTCCAATCAAAGACAACTGTTGATTTGCAGGACTTTCAGGGAACTCCTGTTTCTATTTGATTCAGGGAGATATATGGCTGGCTTGCACAATTAAGCTCCGCGCATTTGATAAGTAACGATCAGGAAAGAACGGTGGAGAATCCACTGAGCAATATATTCTCGTCCCCAACCTCGCCATTGGGAATGCAAAGTCCAGGAGATTAAACACTCTGCTGTTAATTGGCTATTGGCTCCTGTGTGATCTGGCACTCTTAAGAGGTTAGTGACAATCCGGCTAACAAATGGCAAAGGGGAGTCACAGCTCGTTTAAACGGTTCTTGATTAGAAAGGAGGAAGTCATTTCCAAACAGAGGTGGATTTATTTGTTGACGGCCCAGTTGGCGTCTTTAGTGCCTGCCGCTGCAGGATCAAGCGGTCGATGTTTGCCGGCTTTATTTCCTGAGTGTCCACAAAATT
>NW_015250587.1:0-513 GCF_001447785.1 Gekko japonicus | reverse complement strand
AAAAAAAAAAGCCCTGCAGGGAAGCATTCATGAGGAGAAAGTGTCACCCACCCTTTGTTACCCAAATAGGTCCACATGTGGCAAGGCTGTAAAGCAAACAGGTGTCCCCTTCTTAGCAGGGAACAAACACATGTACTTTGGGTACTTCGGTACTTGGAATCTTAATCCTGTGTATACCAAGCTTCAGATCCAGATCAACACTCAGAAAAATAAGGAGGAAAAGAATCTTAAAAAGAAGAGGTTTTTATTTAAAAGCCAAATTGAACCAAGCAATACAGTAGTGCAAAAGTAAAATTACAGATAGGAAAACGTCAAGTAAATGCAACACAAAACCTTTCGCGAGCAAAACTGCTTACCGATTAGGGGATAAAACTGAAAGGGGGGAGAAAGAGACATTGCCATCTGCTCCTAGAGAAAATGGGGGGGGGGTTTCTGTCCACAGCAGGGAAGAAGCATGATTGGAACCTGAAACTGTTCAGGCAGAGGAAGGAGATGCAGAGACAGGTCTGTGAA
>NW_015250586.1:0-513 GCF_001447785.1 Gekko japonicus | reverse complement strand
CCCCCACCAATTGTGAAAGTACACAGTTGAGACACATTTTAGATACAGTTTTAAGTGTATGCCTAACATATATAAATGTGCAAATCTGACAAAGGCACAATTGCAGATGTATTTCCTGCAGGCACGTGTGCTAGTTGAACTACATCTGGCTACACTTCCAGGTTGAGTGTGCGCTCGGTGGCATCTGTGTCCCTTGCGGAATGAGTCTTACTTAGAAAGACGACATCTAGCCCAGGCTTCCTGCCGCATACCCTGCCTTCCAGCTGGATTGGCCATGTATGGATGACCCAAAAGAAAACAAAGAGGATAAAAGAGGGGGAGTGAGGAGAACAATATTTGCATGTGCTAATTTATATTAGTCACAGAGACAAATTTACGCAGCATTACCGTACTTTAAATAGAAATGCCATGTGCCAGCTCTCTTTTGCTGTAACCAGGTGCTAACTGTGAATGGGAAACTTTCATAGGCTTCTTCATCTCGATGGAGCTGACCAGGGCTCTTTTTGTAGAAAA
>NW_015250585.1:0-513 GCF_001447785.1 Gekko japonicus | reverse complement strand
GAAGCTGCCTTCTACTGAATCAGACCCTAAGTCCCTGAAGGTCAGTATTGTCAACTCAGACTGGCAGCTGCTCTCCAGGGTCTTTCACACCACCTACTGCCTGGCCCTTTAACTGGAGATTCTGGGGAATGGATTTAGGACCTTCTGAATGAATTCAAAACCTTCTGCCACTGAGCTACAGGCCTTCCCCATATGTATGTTCACGAGACATTAAAAAATACATCAAGAACGTGTAGGCAAACAGATGGCTCTACATGCAGAAAATATCTAATCAGGGTGCAAACGCGCATCCTGACCTTTAAAGCACTTGCTGAAGGAGAAAACTGGCTGATCGGATGATGGATTGCTGAAACTATGAACATAAAAGTGGGGGACGGGGGAATCACCCAGTCCTCACAGGGACACACCGGGACTTTGTATTGCAGCGCAGAGGGAAAAGCAGACTTTGGCTTCACTGAGAAACTTGCACGTTCCGTGGCTTTTACAACAGAGCCAATAGCCACTTCAGTTTGG
>NW_015250584.1:0-513 GCF_001447785.1 Gekko japonicus | reverse complement strand
TAATTGCAAATGGGTTCTAATGATTTATGTCAAAGAACTACTTTGGGGTGTTCTTGTCTGGAGGGTGTTCTTTCTCCAGATATCGAGTCCCGCCAAGAAAGATTATGATGAACAGTATGGGATTTTTTTTAATCATCTGGATTTTGCTAGAATAATTTTTTTATTTGTACCAGTTTGAGGCTTACCTCCTTTGTAGTTCCCATTTCCCTTGCTTTCCTTTGGATGAGACTATGCTTTACTCCTTTCCAAAGAAAAAAACCACAATGATCGTCAAAAACAAAGTAGCATTTTTAACGAGTAATTATTATTTAGTTCCTATTCTGAGCAGGATTTCAAACTGTCAAATGCATTTTTATAATTTATTTTATCATTTGAAACATTTAATAACTTCCTTTCTTTCTTATGAAACTCAAGGCAACTTGAAATATATGTGTGTATAAACACACAAAGTAGAATATATAAAACCAAAATTTAAAATAACTGTTTAGGACTGCTAGTAACTTAATCAAATGC
>NW_015250583.1:0-513 GCF_001447785.1 Gekko japonicus | reverse complement strand
CTCCAAATCTCCAAGAGTTTCCCAACCTGTAGCTCTTAAGAGACTTGCACTGTAATGGGGGGGGGGTCGCTTCGCTGGCTCTTCAGCAAGGAGGGCCCCATGCTTCGTTGCGAAAGGCAGGAGATGTGTTTCGCACTCTGCACGCCGCTACTTCCTCTTCCCCATGGCCTGCGGCGAGAGGTCTCTTGGTGCACCTTGGGGCTAAGAGGAAGTTTGGCTGAGGGGGAAGAGCTAGGAAAGGGAAATGCCGGAGGGGGGAGGTGTTTCCTAAAGCCCGGCACGGCCCCTTCCCGCTTTTCCCCTTATGGCTTTTCCTAGCAGAGCTCTTATAGAGGCGTGACGGGCAGAAATTTGGAAACGGGAGGTTTGGGCGTAGCGCCCCCTCTAGGTTTCTGCAGCGCTGTTACGGGTCTGTGTAAAAGGAGCGAGGAGATCTACCCCCTTGATCCCTCCAGGGTGCGGGGCGTGTGTGCGTGGAGAGCGGAGGGGCTCCCCCAGCCGGTGGGGGGGAGA
>NW_015250582.1:0-513 GCF_001447785.1 Gekko japonicus | reverse complement strand
TCTCTCTCTCTCTCTCTCTCCCCGTGGGAACCTTTGCCTCTCTGTCTGCATCGCTGCGTTTGCCTGGAAGGGCGTCCTCTCACAACTGGCCGAGATGTGGCAGAAGCTATGCAAAGCCCGCACGCCTCTGGCGCTGATGGGACTTTGCTTCGCAATGGTCGCCAGATCTTTGCCTCTCACGGATGCTGGACCACATGTCAACTACGGCTGGGGGGAGCCTGTAAGGTTAAGGCACCTCTACACCGCCAGCAGGCACGGGCTCTTCAGTGTCTTCCTGCGGATCAACGGCGACGGCCGAGTGGACGGCACCGGCGCGCAGAGTCTGCACAGTGAGTAAGCAAAGCGACACACGCGGAGCTCCTCTTGGGACGGGAGGCAGCCTCCCTTGCCTGGTCTCCAAGGTCGCTTTTTTCGTGGATTTTTTGGATTTTCACAATTGGTGAAGCGTGTGGCGTCTTGACATCAGTAGGGATCTAACCCGAAAATTCTTTATATGACGCCTGTGCGGCCGTG
>NW_015250581.1:0-514 GCF_001447785.1 Gekko japonicus | reverse complement strand
CAGAGGTGGTTTGCAATTGACTGCCTCTGCGTAGCAACCCTAAGAACAAGGGCCTGCCTGGAACCACATCTCTGGGAACAAATCTTGGTACATGAGACGGTGTACTGCTCAGCTGGGGCTGCTTGACCACCTCTCCAACATCCCCAGAAGTATGGGTTAGAGGGCTGATGTTCCACCTCTGCCCAGTGTCACAGCAGTGAGTGGGAGAAGCAGGGGAGTTATGTTGGAGGTTCAGGTCTGCACCTAATTTGAAGTTCACCCAACCCACATTGCTCACGGAGGGCCAGCTCCTAGCCACATCAGTCCCTGAGCCATCTGCCTAGCAGGTGAAGATCCCAGGAGCAATCCCACCAACGGGTTCTTCTTCCACGCAACATTGTCCCAGCTCCTACAGGGACAATTTCCCACACACCCCAGCTTCATGTGCTAAAAGCCCAAACGGGAGCGCACAAGAAGCTCCCACATCAAGGTGACATTAAATTAAGAAAAGCTCTTGACAGAAACTGCTCTTTTT
>NW_015250580.1:0-513 GCF_001447785.1 Gekko japonicus | reverse complement strand
TAAGAAAGAGCCACATGTTATCTAACTGTGATAAGCAAATTTATGATTACCATTGCTATCAGATATCAAGAAATTGGCAATAGGCAGAACTAGGTTGATCATTTAGCCATACATGTTTCCAAAATCCAGTGGTTTACATATGGAACACCTCTGATATAGATATGAAGCTCTCATACCAACAGAATGCTGCCCCACTTATTTTAATGATGCTAGCAAAGGCATTCTGTTGCCTCCCTTGACCTGAGGGTTGCATGCATTACTGACTATGAAGGAGTGCAGGTCGGGGTTGTTAGTAAGAAATGTTTATCATTGGAACAGGTTGTTTTATATAAGCAATAGAATCTCATTCTATGAGAGTTAGAAAAAATACTGAGCAATAGGTACAAGAAATGTCTGTACAAAGCACCTCTGCTGTGGCTGTGGACTGAACAAAGTGACACCTTTACCATTTTATGATTCTGTGTAAGTTTATTTGAGTGATATTTTGTACTGTGTGTCAGATTGTTGATTAGA
>NW_015250579.1:0-513 GCF_001447785.1 Gekko japonicus | reverse complement strand
CCGTTCCTGTGTGTTCCTGCCCCAAAATGAACTCGGGTGAACTTCATGGGTGGAGTTAAACTTGACCTCTTCTTTCTTTGTCCTGTCAGGCCAGGGAGATATCAGGTAAGATGTTCCCCATGGGCAGAAGAACTTGGTATATCCAAATAATAATAATAATCCCCCTTCCCGTATCTAAGGGCCAAATTAGACATTATCTTGGCAAAAGTGTGATCCTAACCTTGGGGTTGTCGAGCTACTGAGAAGTGATGGGCAGGATCGGTAGGTGGAAGGAAACCCTGCTTAACTTCCTCTGTGCCCCCCCCCCCTTACAAATCCTTCTTCTCCAGAGCCATTTTTCTTCCAGGCACATACCACTTCCAATTTCCAAACCTGGTTTGGATGCAAACAACAACCCAACAAGTTGCAACCCAAGCTGCAACCCAACATTTGCAGGGTAGAAGGGTTGGGTGGGATGACAGGAACATAGAGCTGGGAGGGATCCAAGGGATTTGGGTGTTCTGGTTGATCACA
>NW_015250578.1:0-513 GCF_001447785.1 Gekko japonicus | reverse complement strand
CAGTAATGTGGTGTCATCTAGCCTTGCTCAATAGTAAAGACAAAGACAACAGAAAATCAGCCAGGCTGCCCTACTAGCCATGCATTAAATACATCATTAATGAGAATATGTAAATTAAACCAATGTATAGGTTTTCTCTGCCTCCAACTAAACCAACGTATAGGTTTCCTTTACCTGGTGTTCCAGTTTCAGCTATTGTATTTTAATAAAAACCTGATCAAAGAAAATTAAAAAGCAAAGCACACAAGCTATCTAGGTCCAATGGCATGAAAAATAATTTAGAAACTATTAATTATGGCTACCTGAAGTCCGTGTCCACTAAAGGAAATATATTGGTCTGTTTAATAATGGATTGTAAGGTCATATTGAATCAGCCTGCTGTAATTTTTGTAGTGAGTTACAACTCATGCAAGAAGCAAGAATTATTATAACTCTTCAAAAGCAAGATAACAGTAAACCTTCTGAGGCCTTTTAAAATGAGACTTACAATGTGTGGCTCCATGATTGTGATTT
>NW_015250577.1:0-513 GCF_001447785.1 Gekko japonicus | reverse complement strand
TTAACCACTACACCAAACTGGTGTACAGAGGAGACCTGGAAGCCAAAAGGTTCTGAATGCAAACAGCAGGGAGGAGACCTTGAGAACTGGGAGAAATTTGTGCTCCTTCCCGTCTCCTATGAGGCTTAGAGTCACCAACTCCAGCTTGGGAAAGGTTTGAAGCTGACAACCCTCCCTCCCCAGGCTCCACCCCCACGTCTCCAGGAATTTCCCAGCCCAGACTTGGCAACCCTAGAATGAGGGAACGGATAGTGGATGAATGTGTAAAAGTCCTTTTAAAAAATAATCTAGTGTTCTATTCTCCATGGAGGAATTGAAATGGTCGGAGATGCGATGAAAAGGCGGCAGGAGAGGTTGGATAATGAAATGCGGGTGGGAAAGCAGGCCTCGGTGAAGGTGCTTGAAACTAACATCGTTGCTTGACAAGTATACATCCGAAAGTTAATAAAATGGAAGAAGGAAACCTCTTGGGGATTTCTGGGAAGCAAAAAGAATCACGCAGAGCAGAGGTGA
>NW_015250576.1:0-513 GCF_001447785.1 Gekko japonicus | reverse complement strand
CAACTAGTGTATTTCGCCTGGGGTACCCAAACTGTTTCACAACAGAAAAGGCAGCGTCTTAAGATTATACAGCCTGCCAGCCACTCTTTTGACAGGTGAATCCAAGCATCATTCATGTCAGCTTCCTGGCTAATTGTCTTGGCTCCAATAGGCTTAATTTCAAGAGTACGGAGGCTGTGGCCTTTAGATTCTGAAGGAACAGACATCAGAGCATTGGTTGCAATGGGAAACTCACAGTCAGGGCTGATAAAGTACTTAGTAGGACTGTGTTTACAGTTAAATGCAGAGTTAAAACAAATTTCTCCCAGTGAAGCATTAAAACTTCCAGTTTTAAGTCCAGTCCACAAATACATGCCACATTGATGCTGATTATATTTAATCCAGTTTTAATTATATACTCAAACTGTGATTGTAGAAAACAATAGATTAAACTCTGGGTTATACACCTTAAAAATAAAACTGGGGGAAAGTGAAACATATGTAATTTGTATACTGAACACTTAATATCTGTCT
>NW_015250575.1:0-513 GCF_001447785.1 Gekko japonicus | reverse complement strand
AATAAATAAATACATTCAAGGTGCCTAAAGCCCTTCACGACTTGGAGCCCACATATGTGCAGGACTGACCATCTTTCCCAGTATGTACCCATCCTTTTGCATTTGTTGATTTATCTCCCGCTTTTCTCTCCATTTCAGACTCAAAGTGGCTTTAGGACCCCGTTCTCCCCACCTCCATTTTCTCACCACAACAGCCCTGTGAGGCAGCCCTCTCGGCAGCCCAGGAAGTTTGTGATGGGCCAAGGGTCACCAAACGAGCCTCCATGGTAGCAGTGCAGATTCAGACCTGGGTTGCCCAGGGTCCTAGTCTGCCACTGTATTCACTACACCACACTGGCTCTCAGCACACTGACTCCACAGTGGCAGAAACACTGCTCTTCTAACCGGGGCTGCCTTACTGTTCCCTGATGTGTGCAGGTTTGGCTGGCCTCTATGTGTTCGTGGGCTTGGGCCTGCTTCTAGGGCTGCCAAGTGTGGGTGGGGTGCAGGGAAACCCCCGCTTTGAAGGCCCGA
>NW_015250574.1:0-513 GCF_001447785.1 Gekko japonicus | reverse complement strand
GGAATCTGGAAGCAGGTGGAGAGGAAGGGAGCGGCAGGCGGGCGGTGAGTGAGATGCCATTAATTCAAGGAAGGTTCATGTTTTATTCAACGGCCCCGGATTTCTGATTTCTCCCTGACTGGGGGAACAGGAGGAGGCCCGAAGTAAACAAGTAAACAGTTTGGAGGGTGGGAGGGCTGCGAAAGAGGCGCTCTTAATCGGACTGATTACCGCCGGCGTTTCTCCAAAGCAGTGGGGCCCACACCGGCACCCCCCTGCCATTCCCCATCTCCTACGTGCATGCTTATCCCTAATCAGCCAGATTACGGTTGAGTGCAAATTTAAAAGTAACTCCTCCTGAATCACCACGGCGGTACCCAATAAAGGCAGGTGGCGGAGCCAGGCAGAGGTTTCTCAGCACCCGTTGCCTTAGCGACCAGGCCTCTTCCTTTAAGAAAAGTACGGGGGAATAGGAGATCCATGGAAGGATCCTGTCTTGCATCCAGATAGCCGCTTTGCAAGCTGGGAGCAGAA
>NW_015250573.1:0-513 GCF_001447785.1 Gekko japonicus | reverse complement strand
ACAAGATTCCACAGCTTAGAGGGAGCACACACACTTTAAAAAAAACTTATAATACAGGGTCAACAGGTCTTTGGCTATCATGAATATGTATGACAACACAATCCACTTTCGTTGTTATGGCCCTCTGTCTAAAACCTTTCACAGGTATTGGCTTGTTCTCACTTCTACAGTTGCAGTGCCATGGGAAAGCAAATGCTGCTACGGTATCGGCCATTACCTGTAGAATCAAATATGATAGGAAGGCAGTTTCTGTTGGAATTCCAACTGCACTTGAGAACTTGACCTCCTTGTACAATTCCAGGCTGACTTGTATTTGCCTTTGGCGCTCCCACTAGAAGGAATGTCCTGCAAGAAAAAACAAACAGAAAAGACACTTCAAGACTGCTCATTGTTTTACAGAAGGCAACTAATTAAGCACCCAAACTATAAAACTGAGTATAAGTCAATACAGTGCACAGGAGAACTGAGCCGGAGAAGGAGCACTAGCAGGCCCGTAGCTACGGTGGGGCATTT
>NW_015250572.1:0-513 GCF_001447785.1 Gekko japonicus | reverse complement strand
CCTTCCCGTGCAGCTTTACAGACATGGTGCTGGGTTGATCCAGGGTTCTGCTTCGGACATGGGTGTGCATTCATCCCACCTCCCCCGTGAGCTAGCAGTGCGGAGATTCCCCCCTGCCTGCAGGCCAAGTATAGCCCATTGGATTTTTTCCGCCACATTTGTTATGGGTGCTGCTCAGACCACGAGATTCTGGCTGCTTGCTTCCTTCTCTTGGGTAGAATCATATTCATCTCTCACCAGCAAATCTACACCTCCACCACCCATCTCATACGTGTCGGGGAGATTGAACAAACCGAAGTTCATCATACTATCCAAACTGGGCAAAATGCCAAACTGTGGTTTGTTCTGCTGTGTACAAACCAAGGTTACTGCTTTGTGGGAGGCAACAAACCACAGTTGGGGCCTCTCAGCGAACTGCAGTTTGTTGTGATGCTTCACTGTCTGCAAAGCAAGGTTGGTTTGTAGGAGGCAACGAGCCACAGTTGGGGCATCCCAACAAACTGCAGTTTATTA
>NW_015250571.1:0-513 GCF_001447785.1 Gekko japonicus | reverse complement strand
AACCTTTACCTTTACCTTTATAGCCCAGTACAAGACAGGCAAGATCTGAAGTCCCTAATCTGCCTTTCTACTAACAGAGGAATTTCACGTTGATCCTCATTAAGGCCTTTACTGATTCCAAGCACCAGTTCAGAACTTCAGTAGCATCTTTGGAATTAGGTGGAAATGAAAGGTTTTTATTTAAGTTTATATTTAAAGGATTATCTGCATTCTCCTTCCACACATTAGCCTTTTCAGGATAGTCCTACAAGCGGTAGTATGACATCTGATCTCTGATCAGTTACTGGGGATCTATTTATTGTCATTTTTGGGAATGGGGTGGAATCATGGCTAATGCCTCTATTCCTGATATCCATGTGTTGACTGGTTCTACATGGACACAGTTTTTGCATGTACAGGTTGTATATGCATAGCCTTTTATATGCATGAAAAGCCTGTAGATGTATGATTTTCTACACACTGAGGGAATCAATGTATGGAGGACTGGAAATGAGGACAGCAAGTGTGATCTGC
>NW_015250570.1:0-513 GCF_001447785.1 Gekko japonicus | reverse complement strand
CCCGATGAGAGACTGTCCCTGAACTTCAGAGCTCCCGACTCTCCAGCGACGAGCTGGGGCGGAGGGACGAGGCAGAAATGAATAGCCGCTTCAAAAGCAGTACCCGATCTTGTGCGTACTTATTCAAAAGTAAGCACCACTGAGACAACCGAACTTGTTTTCGCGTATGAGAGCATAGGATTGCGCCTTTAGTCAGATTGTAAATTTGCCCTGGCTTTCGCAGTCATGGGAATGGCTAAAATACCGTTTGGAGGAGCCGTGTAGGAAGGCGGATGTATACCTAATTCGCTTTACCTCAAAACCATGCAGCCTTGATGTGCTTTTGGGGTGGGTCACCTGGTTGAAGTGCGTTATTTGTTCATTGGTCAAGGTTTGCAGGATCAAAATTTAATTTAGTTCGAATCAATCTAGAAGTGGCAGATTCCACCGAGAGTGCTGTTTTTCTGACTCTCCCACGGAAGGGGGAAGAGGGCTGTCGCTTTACGTGTGAAAATGTGTAAGATCATGTTGAGA
>NW_015250569.1:0-513 GCF_001447785.1 Gekko japonicus | reverse complement strand
TGATTTGCAGGCAGGTGTAACACAGCAATCTCCCATTTTTAGTAATCAAAGCCCAGATTCATTACCATCTTCTCCACTCTTCACCTCACCTTTTCCAAACCACTGAATTGTATACTGCAACCTTAGGCCCTGTAAGTTCTCTTCATTGAAGAATATAGATGAATGTTTTAAATCACCAAAGTACTCCTAGTACGATGTGCCATATTGCAGATCTAGGGCTTCTTCCAAGACTTCTGTGCACAGATGTTGGTGGCAGATTACTGTGCTTGGAAATTGGAGACAGGATGCAAAAGTAAAGGCCAACTTTCTTTTTTTCATCTAACGTATTGGCTGGACAGCCATAGTGGCTTCATAGTCACATAGCTGTGGCTACACACAGGTACCATGCGGTTCATACCTAGTGGGGCGTGGAAGTACTATTATTAATACTGCTAGTCAATGGGGCATCATCAGCGGGGATATGAGCAGTGCAGTGGGGCATACACTTTGGAAGAGGTTCTGAAATAACGCTAG
>NW_015250568.1:0-513 GCF_001447785.1 Gekko japonicus | reverse complement strand
CTGATCCAGCAGGGCTCTTCCTCTGTTCTAAACCACCATTGCCTTCACCTTCTATCTCCATATGAGAATGATGATGATTATGATGATGGTACCTAAGAGGGGAAGCCAAATGATGCCTACAAACGCTTTGAGCACTTAATGTTTGCCATAATAAATACTTAGCAGTATGACGTATGTAGGGGGCATAAGGAGACCATCTCTTAGAGCAGGGATAAAGCTTCAGGGTGTGGCTGGAAGCCGGAGGCAACAGAGGTTGAATGAGGGCTGAACTGGAGAGATAAGCGCCACAAATTTTTCATCGTGTTTGCAGTGTGCGTGATGCGGTTTTTTTTAAGCGAGCTGGAAAGCCCAGAAGGAAAAATGTAAAGATCTTCTGTGGTAACCATAGCAACCTCAAAAATACTGATACAGGCAAGGTGCTTCGGAGGTTGGGAAATGGGGTATTTGGGATGCTTCTGCTGTCCACAGAAGCGATACTGAGGTAGATACTGAGAGATGTGGGTAGTGCCTACG
>NW_015250567.1:0-513 GCF_001447785.1 Gekko japonicus | reverse complement strand
CTACAGTGTGCTGACTGAGCTAGTTGTGCAGGCTAGACTTCCAGTACGATATATGACTTAAAAAACTGTAGTTTTACGTACTCTTTGGCCATTGCAGGAAAGGATGACCTTCGTTATCAATATAGATGAGGAGGCATACACAGTTCATCTGAGGCAACAGTAAGTAGAACTGGGGATTACTAGACTTTGCAGTCCCAGTCTCCACATGTACATGAATGCTGAATAGATCTTGGAGGTTTCTGGCAAAGCCTCTTGGAGAAAGAAAGGAATGATACCTAATTCTTACCCAGGAAGAAAAACACCTCCTTCTACATGCATGTTGTTAATACATTCCCCTCTTCCCCAAGTGGCGGCAAGAAGTTTCAAGGGCAGCACTACTGGACATGGTTACCTTTGGACAGGGGTGTACTAGAGCCTCATGGTGTCTTTGAACTATCGCCTTATTTTCAAATGTCCAAGCAGAGCCTAAGGGGGTTGGGCAAAGCTGCATTTCTACAAGACAGCACACCAAGC
>NW_015250566.1:0-513 GCF_001447785.1 Gekko japonicus | reverse complement strand
AACGCAGCATCCGTCGCTGCCTCGACAGCATTTGTATTATATGTATTTCTTCCTCCTTGGGTTTTTTCGTGGCTGCAACGGCGCTCCTGGGGGAAGCATCCATTTTCGCCGTTTAGCCGGCGAGCGCCGCGAACAAAATGGGCGCAGGGGGTGCGCGTTAAATGGAGCTCGGCCTGATTTGCCGTCGTAACCCCGGGAGCCCGGATCCTGGCGCTTGAGAGTCTCCCGGCCTGCAACTCGGCGTGCCTCACCGCTGTGTGCCTTGCCCTCCGGGGGCACCGTGTGCCAGCACTCCGCAATCTGCACGCTCTCTTCCTTTTTACTTATTCATGGCCCGCCCGTCGGAAGAGATCCTCGTCTGGTGTGCGGCTGCTGTCGGGAGCCGGAGGTTCTCGAAGCGCTCCTACGAATCTTCGACCTGACAGTTGGAGATGCGGCAGGGATCTAGTTTGCCACAGAGGAGCGGGCCTAACCCTCTTCTTATTTTTTTTGTGGCTACGGTTTTCTAATGGC
>NW_015250565.1:0-513 GCF_001447785.1 Gekko japonicus | reverse complement strand
TTTTAATTGTACCTGCCTTGAATGACTGATAACAGTCAGAAGAACCACAGGGTCAACTCTTGCACCCAAGGAGTCCCAAAATCTCAGGGCCAAACTTCATGCAACTGTTTTTAAAGAGTTGGGTCTGGATTCCCTGGACCCAACTCATGTTTTCCACATCTGCAGAGAACAGCTTCTTCAAACAGGAGAGCCCAAATGAGCTCAGAGTGGTGTTGTGGGGAGAAAGGGCTCCTGCCTCTCCCCCAGGCCATTTTCCTGGGCAAAAGCTTGCTTGGGGGAGAGTTATTTCCCTGATCTTGCTGCTTCATGTGCACAGAATACTTGATGTAGAAGAGCAGCAAAATCAGGGAAATAACTCCACCAAGTGGGGCTGTTACAAGGGGAAATGGCTTTGGTGGGATGCAGGAGCCCTTCCCCCTCCAGGTGCCATTCTGAGACCTGGGGGGGGGGGAGAACCATTACCTGCAGTTGCTGCATGGCTGCGAGCAACACAAACCAGGAAACCCAGACCCA
>NW_015250564.1:0-513 GCF_001447785.1 Gekko japonicus | reverse complement strand
GACCAACACGGCAGCCCACCTGGATCTATTTACAAATTCTAATAACCCCATGGGACTCAAGTTTCAGAAACTTCAATAGACTGTTCTTAACATATTGTACCACATTATAACCCTTTACTAATGTCAGTTAATTCTCTCAGGCTTCACTGCTTCCTAAATTTGCACTTTATTGTACTTTTATCTTCTCCACATGACAGAGAAGATAGAACCTCTGACCTCTTCTCATAATTTGTCATGTAGAACAACCTAAGCCGTTCAACCGTCTGGTCACACCTGATTTATGGCACCAGGCCTCACTTCACTCAGCTCCTCCCCTTCCCCCTCTCCTTCTGGAGCTGACGGTCCAACAGTACAGGAGGCCTTTCTGCATGGACTACCCATTTTGAAACTGATGCCTCCATCTTAGAAGGACGCTTGGCTTGCGAACTCCTGATAGTTTGTGGAACCTCCCAACATTCTGTGATTAGATCAAGCCTCTAAGGTAGAGGAAGAGTTGGTTTTTATACCCTGCCT
>NW_015250563.1:0-513 GCF_001447785.1 Gekko japonicus | reverse complement strand
ATTTCAGACTTCAGCAAGCTACTCGTTAGCTATAGTCCTGCTTTCAGTCTACTCAGTAGTGCCCATGTAGGCCTGCAGGCAATTCCATCATTGCAGGAGAACACTACAATTAACTGAAACTCATGCCAAAAATGACAATGATATCTGGGACATATATTTTCAGAGATAGCAGCTTTTGAAAGGTGACATCATGATTAGGTTGCTTTTGGGTACTCTAAGTATATTCACAAAAAAAAGACACTGTGAATGTGCATGGTGAGGAACATTATTTATACCCCAAACTATGGGTTTCAGCATGTACGTGCATGTCCAGGATCAATCTTAGACCACTTTTATATGGGTCATTTTAAAGGTGGTGTGCATGTATGAAAAACCTCTGTCCTATGCTGTTAGTTTGTGTGTGTGTGACTGTATCAGAACATTGTAAATGAATAGGCAAATATCTTTACAACTATTGCTATCAAAGGTAATTGGGGGGGAGCAAGGCTGATGGTGCTTGTGGCAAAACGGGGA
>NW_015250562.1:0-513 GCF_001447785.1 Gekko japonicus | reverse complement strand
GCTGAAATCACTTTCCGTTTGCGTACTTTCCATACAGAATATAAACTGATCAGTTGAGCAGACTCATCACCCCCGTACAACCACTTTCTGTGGGAAGTGTAACAGAAATGCCTCAAGCCATTTCTATTTTCATGCCCTACAGTTGATGTTTCAACAACAATGACTGATCAAGTATATCTGAGAGGCATTCCCAGCAATACTAACAGAGAGGCATTCCCTTTGTTTATCTGCAGATAATTCTCTGTTAGAACTGCCAAGGCTGTCCCCAACTCAGGCGTGAAACCAGACTGAAAATGGTCAAGGGCAGAAGTGTCATATAGGAGTGGCTGTAGCGGCTTTTCTGTAACAGCCTTGCATATAAATGGTAATATTGGAAATTGTCCTAAACTGATGAGAATGTGGTTTCCATGAGAGGCCTTTGTGACTGACCGAAGGCTGTCCCGCCTCTGAAGGGAAAAACGGCCACTCACTGGGGCATATGGGTGTGCTGATCCAGCATCCAATCACCTTTGA
>NW_015250561.1:0-514 GCF_001447785.1 Gekko japonicus | reverse complement strand
TCCTGCAGGAAATGACCCCTGACTACATTAAACACTGAGGTGCTGCTGTTGGCACTTAAAGCACCTGGAACAGGCTTAACCATCGGTGAGTAAGATGAATGTCATTATATCTTCGTCTTCCTGGGTTTGTAAGTAATGACCCGGGGAGGGGCAAAGAGAAACGTTAGCAAATCCTCCATTGCCGCATTAGGAGTATGAAGTCCTTTTGGTTTTTTCGTTTTGTTTTTAGGAAACCGGTCTGAATGTGAAAGCTTTATAAGCCGCCAGCAGCTTAAAATTTTCATTCTCTCCTGAAGCCACCCTCCCTCAATGGCCTCTGTCCTCCCCCCCAAAAAAAAAATCCAGTGAAATGCATTCAGTTGTTCCAAGGCTTCTAAAAGCTATCCTTGACTTTGACGTGAGCACTCAGACATGGCTTTTGAACGATCCCTGTGGTTCTTACATTATCCTTTTAAGGTGACTGATTTGAGGTCCTCTTCAGATGTCACAGGGGCTGCAGTGGCTCAAGTGGTTA
>NW_015250560.1:0-514 GCF_001447785.1 Gekko japonicus | reverse complement strand
AAGAAGTTTTAGACATTATCAAACAACTTAAATTGAATAAAACTCCAGGCCCAGACGGCTACCCGGGAGAATTTTACAAGGCCTTTGCCCCCATCCTAGTTAAACCCTTGGTGTCAATGTTTAATCATATCCTAGAAACAGGTACCATCCCGCCATCCTGGAATCAGGCAGAAACAGTGGTCATTCCCAAAAAAGGTAGGGATCCTTTACTACCTAGCTCGTATCGCCCCATCTCCCTCCTTAACCAAGACCTAAAGATTTTTTCCTCAATTATGGCTAAGAGACTAAACACATTCATTCCCGACTACATTGACTGTGACCAGGTAGGATTCATACCCCAAAGAGACCTCTCTGATAATACCTTCCAAACCTTACAACTACTACAACACTGTAACACCACAAAGACTCCAACAGCCTTCCTCACGTTAGATGTGGAAAAGGCGTTCGATACGGTCAACTTCCAATACCTGTTTATGACCCTACATAACATGAATTTTGGCCCCAAATTTATTAG
>NW_015250559.1:0-514 GCF_001447785.1 Gekko japonicus | reverse complement strand
TTTTTTTCTCGCTGAAGGAAGCTGGATGGCGAGTGAACTGGGAAGGATGGCAAACCAAAGTGGACGAACGCTTACAAAGATGGAAACACTGGCGCTTGACGACGGGACAAAAAGTGAAATTTTTCACGACGTATTGCATACCAGCTGCTAACTATTTAGCGGGAATCTACCCTCCACCTATAGCGATAATGGCAACGGTGACGAGGAACATTTTTCGATGGATCTTTGGACTGGCAACTTTTCCCCTGGCAAGGATAGTAGCTCAAAGGAAACACAGTGAAGGGGGATTGGGACTTCTTGACATTGGTCTTTGGTTTCTCGTCAAATTCTTGCATTTGAACTGTGGCGAGATGGAAATGATGGAGTCGATGCAAAACTCGTTATCGGAGGCACTGGAGACAACAGAGGATTTACTGGTGTGGAAAGCCTTTGCAAATACCTGGGTGAATAGTCCGTGGGGCCGAAGATGGTGGGAAGCAGGATATCCTATACCGCGATTGACGATGCGAATGAA
>NW_015250558.1:0-514 GCF_001447785.1 Gekko japonicus | reverse complement strand
AGTATGTTGATATACACTATTACGTATTTTCAGTTTTTTAAAAGTACTTGGGAAACCTGCTGTGCTGTATTAGCAGCAGCAACGGGGAAACGGTGCACCTCTGTACAGATCTCATTCAAACTGGTTCGCACTGTGCCCTTTGACTAAATGTTTTTGGGGTTTTTTTCTGTTTCTAGGACAGAAACTTTTGGATACCTTGGCTGAAACTTGGGATTTCTTTTTTAGTGATGTCCTGCCCATGCTCCAGGCCATATTCTATCCTGTGCAGGTAACACATTACTGGTTACTCTTGAATCCAGAAAACGCTAAAGAAGAAACTCTGCCGGTGTATTAACAGATGGCCACCAATTGTCAAACATCCCTTGTGGGGCATAGCTGAGCTCAGCGCCAGGGTAGGCAGCAGGTTCCTACTTGGATGTGCAAGTTACATGGAAGGGGGAGTATTCAAAATGGAATTGTGTGCACAGGTGGCTTTTCTCTGCATTGCTTGTTGTTTGCAGTGCCAATAGAAAAC
>NW_015250557.1:0-520 GCF_001447785.1 Gekko japonicus | reverse complement strand
CCCCCTACTCCCGATAGGCTATTTACAGGGAAGCTAGCCCCTTTGATAGGGCTGGCTAGGATCCTTCGGATCCTTTGTCTTTCGACTGAAGCTACATAAGATTTGTGCCTGGCCAGCATGTCAGGCTGAATACATTACAGCGCAAAACGAGAGCCGTGGTGGGGGAGGTTTCACCCAGCATTGTAAGCGCCCAGCATTGCAAGCGCGGAGGCAAAACCTCGCCGGGAGGGGAGGGGAGGGGGGGCAATGTTCCCTCTAAGCTGTGGAGTCTTGTGAACAAAAATCCTACTTTGTGAGCTGCTGGCATTAAAGTTGAGAGTGAGCGATTTGGCTGCTGCATCGATTAGTTTGCTCTGGAGTCATCCGGAGGCTAAAAAACTGTTGAGCTAGCTCAGACTTACTCAGCTTAGAGGGAACACTGGAGAGGCGCTGCGCTTGTTGGCTCCCTGGGGCGCGCAAAGGGCTTCGACAGGAGGGGACTGTCTGGTGCATCCCATCATTTCCTCGCCTCCACCCTGGC
>NW_015250556.1:0-514 GCF_001447785.1 Gekko japonicus | reverse complement strand
TATGCAAGAAGAACTTTTGTTATCACAATAACAGTCTGATCCTATTTATAATTCCTTGGAAATAAATTCCATTGAGAGAAGTAACGCATATTCCCAGGTACAGAAATGCATAGAACTGTAGTAAAAAAGATGCAGTCACTGTGCACCTATTTAGAAGTAAGCCCATTAAACAGACACAAGGGGGATTTATTTCTGAACAAACATACATGGGATAATGTACAGCTACTGGCTTCCCAGTACATCCCATGGAACTCCATGGCATTTTACATAGTTAGGATTATTACCTTTCCTGCCTACTACAGGGCAATTTAGGATTATTACTTTTCCTGCTTCCTGCAAAAATGGTCGGATGGATCAGGGCAATACACAAATGTATAGAATTCATTCTGTAATCCACGTGCAAAAGTGTATTGTAGGATTTTGTATCTGGATTATAGTTAAGGAGTCAAATGTAGAAAAAACAAGAGGGTAGCAAAATAGAAGCTGAAAGTGTGCTAAAAAGGGAGGGCACAAA
>NW_015250555.1:0-514 GCF_001447785.1 Gekko japonicus | reverse complement strand
CTGGGATCTTTTCTCTTTCATGCTTTTTAATATCCAAATGAAACTACAGGGAGAGGTTGCATGTTACCAGTATGCTGGTGACACTATACGCTTCTCTGTGTCTTCACCAGATATGGCCATTTTGTCTTTGAGTGATTGCCTAGGGTTGGTAATGAATTGGATGGGGATGAATAAATTGAAAATTAGGATTCTTAACAGAAGTTAAGATGTCAAATTTCCCCTGCCTGGAAGAGAAACATGAATCCCTTGGCAGAACAAAAAGTTCTGCTACTTCCAAATTCTTGTTTCATTCTCTTGAGACCAGAAGAACAGTTACATTTTTAAAAGGATTCCCACAAATCAGCACTTTCTCCTTTCTTTATAGCTATCAGATACTGTGACCGATGCCAACTTATAAAACCAGATCGTTGCCATCACTGCTCTGCCTGTGACAAGTAAGAAGCAAATCTTGCAAGTCCAAGTAGCATTTACTGCATCCTCTAATGCTGAGCAAAATACATGTCTAAAATACCAC
>NW_015250554.1:0-514 GCF_001447785.1 Gekko japonicus | reverse complement strand
GGTATAGATCTACTCTGGATTGCACTGCTTTGTTCATATCAGAACAGAGTAACTATGTTTTGGAGATGTACAGAGAGAATGCAGAATCAAATGTGCAATGGACGTTCCCATTGTATTGCCTAACAGATCTATATAAAAGGCACATACACAGGATTCAAAGATTATTTAAGCATTACTGTCTAAAATCACTGTACAATAAGCTTGGGAACAGACCTCCGGCTAGCACTCTCCCCTCCCCAATCTCTTCACCATAAATACAAGTAAACATCTTGTCAGATGATCCTACCACATGTAGAGGTAAATATGTCCAAACAGCATTCTCAGTATTTACTTGCAATTAGGAACAATAACATTTTCATAGTGTCATTGGAATGAGTAGACTCTCTATTACTGTTTCTTTTTGCAGCATTTTGGGATTTTTTATGCTGAGCAACCAAGGGGTATTTATTTATTTATCCTTTATTTATCCCGAAGGCTCAGGGTGACTGACAAGGGCACAATGTGCCAAGATTAT
>NW_015250553.1:0-514 GCF_001447785.1 Gekko japonicus | reverse complement strand
CAAATGATTAATTGTTCTAGCTTTGCCACCTTCCCATCAGACCCTGAAGAAGGCAGGAAATCCTGCCATGTCTCTACAGCAAGCGTTGCTGGATGATGCAGTCATTCCTGACACATACAACAGTTCAATGACCAGCCAGTTGTGCCTCTGGATGAGTCACTGACCTGGGCTGCCAGTCAGGAGGCACCTCTAGTAACGCAGAACACAGGGAGTAGGCTGTCTGTAGATGAATAGTTTTTAGTCCCCTTGTTCACACATTTTAGAAATAAATCATTTTAGGGGAGAAAGGATGAAGAGTGCCTCCAGTAATAAGTCTCCCTCCAGTCATAGGGTTACCACCTTTTAAACTGGTCCCTCTAGGTGCCCTTTTAATATCAGTTTAATCTGCAAGCAGTTACCAGGTGATGCTATTCAGCTTCATGCCAGGAAAAGCTTTCGCTGCCCATTTCCACTGATTCAACCTCTATTAATAATGGACAGGACTCCTCCCCATCTAGTTGGTAACCTTAGTTCT
>NW_015250552.1:0-514 GCF_001447785.1 Gekko japonicus | reverse complement strand
CACCTAGAATCGGACTCTTTACACAAGCAGTATATGAGGCGCATCCTGAGTGAACGCCTATGGATTTATTTACAGCTTGTTGATGTATAATGGAAGAGTCGGGGTTGGGTCGACCCCTGTGCGTTTCGTGTGTTTATCCAGTGCCTATTTTGGATTTGGAGTGGTCATGGCTTTTCAGCTCTATACTTTATCAATTGTATGTCGCATTCATTTCCGATTTGTACATGTTGGGGTCTTTTTTGGGGGGTGGGGTTTTTTTGGAAATCTCTGAAGGAGCAGGATTCCAAGACGCTAAGGAACACAGCGGCGCAACCTTTCTTACTGCCCTGCCCAGAAGCTTCAGACAAAATGTATAAAATCTGCAGATATAGGTGTATTTACTCAATTTTCATCATGTAAACCGACTGTGGAGTACAGTGTTGGCCTCAGATTTTTTGGGGAAGGCACCCTCCATGGGTTCCTTTAACCTGGAAAGGTCATAGCTACACATGCAGCACTTCTGTGCCTGTGGTAT
>NW_015250551.1:0-515 GCF_001447785.1 Gekko japonicus | reverse complement strand
TTTCTACAAAAAGAGCCCTGAATTCAGCATCAGCATCATCCTCTCCAGTGGAACTGATCTCTGTAGCCTGGAAATCAGTTGTCGTTGTAGGAGATCTCCAGGCCCCACCTGGAGACTGGCAACCGTAGGTGATGAACATTGGTCTCTGGACCTGCACTGACAGTGGCTGGGGGCATGCCCCGGGGGAGGTGAGGGGGAAAGAGGGGAGAAAAGACTTCGAACTGGCCCTGACCGAATCTCACCCAAGCAACTGCAATCGGAAGACATCCAACATGGCGTGCTGGCTAGGATCTGGGAAGCCCGGGTTTGAATCCCTGCTCTGCCATGGAAGCTTGCTGGGTGACCTTGGGCCGGTCACACGTTCTCCACCTGATGTACCTCGCAGGGTTGTTGGGAGGATGAAAAGGGGGAGAGCAGAACAATGTTGGTGACTTTGGGATCCCCTTGGGGGGGAAAGTCGGATATTACTGAATAAATAAACCAAGTTAAGTAAGTAAGTAAGTAAGTAAATCTGG
>NW_015250550.1:0-514 GCF_001447785.1 Gekko japonicus | reverse complement strand
GCCAGTGTGTCGCCATAAACCAGAAGTCATATATAATGCAATGCTGTGTCCTATAAACTATTACATAATGGAACTAGATTACAAATGTGTGTGAACTTTGGCCCCTACTGTAATTCAAGGCTAAACTGTATTTGTAAAATCTATATGCCATTTTAAGCACATTCCTTTTTATGTGCTTTTTTTCTTTTCCCTTTCCTGCAGTGAAATGCAACATTCAAAAGGCCAGAACAGTTGCCTTTTGTACACTCTTACAGATGTGTTTTACAGCTCAGAGGTGATATGTATGTTGACTGTCAGATCTAACCACCCACACAAAAAGCAGAGCTTGCATGTGAATCATTCTCTGCAGCAGACAAGATTACGATTAAGGATAGGATTTCTTTCCCTCCAAGAAACATACCTATATGTCAGTTTTTAAAGTATGGGATACTAATACATAGGCCGATTTCACACATGTTACTTACCCATGTTTACCGGTGGGGCACTTTGCCCCGGACCATTTAAACTGATTTCG
>NW_015250549.1:0-514 GCF_001447785.1 Gekko japonicus | reverse complement strand
CCTCCTCCTCTTCTCCTCTATTAATGCAGCCTAAATTGTAGCAATTGACTGCAATTCCACATGATTTGCTAAACCAAGCATCCCCCCTTAAGCCTGTGCATTTGGTTTTTTTTGCCTAAGTGTTGGCACTTTGCATTTGCCGGTGATGAATTTGTTTTAGGTTCAGCCTAGCTTTCCAGCCTCTCCGTGTCATTTTGAATTTTCTGTTTTCTAAGGCATTTGTTATCCCTCCCAGATCTGAGAAGGATTCCCTCCACTCGAGTCACCAAGAAAAACGTCGAAGAAGATGGGGCCCTGCAACACCCTACCAGAGACCTCCCTCTGGATTGTTGAAGAGCCCCTGATCAGCACCCTTTGCGCACAGTTCACCAACCAGCTATGAATCCATCTGGTGGGGGTCTCATCTAGTCCGTGTTTTAACTCGTTTCCTAACCATCTCTTGCTGGTTGTGAGCTGCTGCAGTCCTATTGCCTCAGCATTCACACTAACCAGGCTGTACAGCTCCCACTGGAAG
>NW_015250548.1:0-514 GCF_001447785.1 Gekko japonicus | reverse complement strand
TCACAGCTTAGAGGGAACATTGGCTTAGATAGACACAGGCTTATCAGCTGGGATGGGACTGTTGAATCCTAAAATTTTATCCCAGGAAGGGGAGAGATTGGTATATGGTGATCTCAGAGCTAACTGAAGGAAACAGAATCCCAGCTTCAATTTTCCAGTTGGCCAAACTGTCACGTGCTGTGATGGATCATTATTGGTTTTCCGTCTGGGCACATTAATCTCTATTATCCAGCCTTTTGATTAGTCAAGAGCAGGCTTGGAGCTGGCATCACCTACTTTCTGATGGGGTTGGAAAATCTATAAAACAGCCTGGATTGGAGTTGGGTGTAAAGACTGATATCACAGAGAGGTCCTGTTAGGCGATGTCAAGATGTTTGCTCTTGGATCCATTCCTAGGAGTGGAATGTTGATGCTCTTTGTAGGTAAGGGCTTAGTCAGTAAGAGATCTTTGTATGTTTGTTTATTTGATTTATTAATTTATGGTCTTTATAGTCCATCTTTCTCACTGACACTC
>NW_015250547.1:0-514 GCF_001447785.1 Gekko japonicus | reverse complement strand
GGAGAGATATCTGCGACTCTGGCCCCAGCGGGACAGAAACATATCCACTCCCTGTATGTGCTCGACGCTTTGAAAAGATCTCCTCTAATAATGCAAAAACTCTCGGTAAAGCGTTTTGCGTCCAACTGGGGTGCCCAAAAGATCAACAATGACTATTCCTCATCCCCTGATACTGTTGTCAGGATCGCAACGTCACTGATACGCTCGTGTGGTACACGTGGAGCTTGGGTATGATTCATAGTGTTTTCGTGATATGTGCTAAGAACATCCTGGCAAAGTGAAGGAGGAAAATATAGCTTGGTCGTAAACTTGCAAGCATGCTCATTTCGCGCTGTTCACCACAATCGGACAGGTCTGGATGTAGCATTTGCATACGCTCCAGCATTTCGCACAGGAAAATAGAGACACTTGTGCAATTGTAACACCTTTCTTTCCATGCCAAGGATAACTAATCATACCCCCCCTTTTTAAACTTTATTAAGTACACACAAAAAAGAGCAATCCAAAAGTAAAA
>NW_015250546.1:0-514 GCF_001447785.1 Gekko japonicus | reverse complement strand
GGTGGAGGGTCCTTTGCCGGTTGGGCGCCATTCTCACAGTGCCTGTGGCTGGGCGGGCGGCGCTCTCATTGCAGGTGGCCTGGATACGGCCGAACGGGCCCTGGGCAGTGTCCTGTACCTGAAACCGACAGAGGGTGGCTTCCAGTGGTCCCCCGTTGAGACCTGTCCCCCGCTGACTCCTAGGTAGGTGATCGGCACCCGAGGCAGCCCTCTCCTTTCATGGCGCCTTGTCTCCGCCATGCGGCTGTGGCTGTTCTTCTGAATGGGTGTGGAAGGCTGCCACATTGGGAGTGAAACCCAGGTGAGATGTCCTCACTTGCCCTGTCCTCCTCCCCTTGTGTCTCAGGTACTCGCACACAGCTCACGTGCACCGTGGGAAGCTGTTGCTGGTGGGCGGAGTCTGGCTTCATGCTCCTTCCGTGCCTGGGGTGGCCGTGATCGACCTGACAACTGGTTTCACGGCTGAATATCGCATTGATGTGGTGAGTGCCAGCGGTGTGGAGAGGGAACCGTC
>NW_015250545.1:0-514 GCF_001447785.1 Gekko japonicus | reverse complement strand
GGTGAGGCCGGAGAGAGCCTGACTGGCCCAGTGAGGTTCACGGCAGCATGAAAATTTGAACCCGGCTCTCTGACCTCCCAGTCCACAATATACCACACTGGCCGAGCTACTACACAAAACCAGTGCCGTGTAAACACGTTGTTTGCGAAGTAACAGTGGAAGGGAATCTTAGAGAGGGGGCCAGACTCCAAAGGCAGGCTATTCCCCTATCCTCTCCTTTTGCTTGGCTCACCTTCCCCATCTCCCAGTTACTTCTTTTCCAGCAGGATCCACCCTTGAGCTCCCAAGCCCTTTAGGGCTGAAGTTTTCAAAGGCCTTTTATACCGTTTGGGAGAGGGATGTGGATTGTATTTTTCTTCATTTCTTCTGTTGTTTAATAAACATTTTTAAAATAAGCCACCTTGAATGTCAGTTTGAGGGAAACCAAGAGGATTCGCGGTACTTTTTCTTCAGAAAGGAACTCTTTTACATAAATAACAAAAATACATTTCCCCAGGATGCAAATCTTCACTCC
>NW_015250544.1:0-514 GCF_001447785.1 Gekko japonicus | reverse complement strand
AAAAGACAGAGCAGGTTCTGCAATGATGTCACCTCCCCACTTCTTTCTGCCAAGCCCGTGCCTCGCCTCGGAGGCAGAGGGAGAACCCATGCTGGAAAGAAACGAGGCAGGTCCAATCCTCCTCTGGCTGGTTTCTGCTGACGGGGCGCAAACACGGCAGGGGTGTGTCGAATCACACCCCTCTTCTCCAGTTTGGAATTTCTCCTCTGCCTTTTGTCTTTTAAAGCACTGACAGGAAGACCGGGAGTTTCCACAGAAAGAAGGCAGATAACACTCAAAAATGTCAGCCGCTCAGAGTTAACTTCCCGGAGCTAATTGAGAAAACTGACCCCCCCATCCGCAAGCACAATCCTGGAGCGGCTGACATTTTACTTAGCTTTTTATCGGACACCGTTTTAAAGCGCTGCGCAACTGGGAGGCCTGGGCGCTCCCTGTAAAGCTTACCTATTATAACTTCAGGTGCTATCCAAGGGCTTTATGGGGTTGGCTTTCTCTGCCCTACCTAGATTTTTAT
>NW_015250543.1:0-514 GCF_001447785.1 Gekko japonicus | reverse complement strand
ACTGGAAGAGCCGTTGGCCTGATCCAACACGGACCCGTGCACTAGATAAACAATTCACCTATAATATAGGCTGTGACTCAATGATAGATCGTCTGCTTGGCATGCGGAAGATTCCCAGGTTCAATCCCTGGTGTGTCTTGGGGGCACGAAAGGCCTGGCTTTGCTTCAGTCACTGACACACAGGAACGTTTCTTGACCCGCTTTCCAAATGTGCATTGCAGCCATTTTAAATTTTCATGTTGTTTTTTATTCATATTTTGCATCGTTGGGGAACGTCGGCCCTGGCGACCTTTGCTAGAAATCTGCCATGTATATTGCAGTCGATTCCTCTTCCCCAGGCTTTCTAGCAAAACGTATGTAGGAAGGATTGTTGTGGACAGAAGGTCTTTCCTAGGCAACTTGTCATCTCCTGCCGAGCGTACTGAGGACTCGCGTATGATTGCAGCTGTTTCCTTAAAAACGAGAGTGAACATATGACACTGCCTTCTGCTGAATCCATCCAGCTCAGGACTGG
>NW_015250542.1:0-514 GCF_001447785.1 Gekko japonicus | reverse complement strand
CTTAGTAAACTGATTGTGTGGGTGAATGCAGATGATGATTTGCCTCACATCTGCACCCAATGGATGGTGAAATCCTGCTTACCACTCGGTAGAGTGAAGCGGATAAGCAGGTTTAATTTCAGATGGCCCCGAGGTGGGAGAGAGCTTGCCCCATGGCAAGGCCAGCCGTTTGTGTGGTCTCACAGGAATATGTCCTCAAACGTGGAAAAACATGAAAACAACTATCTAGGCTGTAGACAGACAATAGCTTTTTCCTAGAGAACCAAAGGCAGTTTGAAATGTTCTGCTTTGCTAAGTGATGAGAATTGTAGCTCTGCCCTGTTTTCTCCCTTGATTTCTGAACAGCAGGCCAAACAATATGGTGGGTAAGGAGAGATGACCGTTTACCACACATCATCAACTGCCGTGAGGTAAAATAGTCACTTGGCAAGGTGATGGATATGAGCCTGTATGTACAACTAGATTACC
This sequence comes from Gekko japonicus, assembly GCF_001447785.1. Classification (NCBI taxonomy): domain Eukaryota; kingdom Metazoa; phylum Chordata; class Lepidosauria; order Squamata; family Gekkonidae; genus Gekko; species Gekko japonicus. The sequence goes on along the minus strand of NW_015250542.1, from coordinate 46 downwards.
TCAGGGTGAACTCTCTCTCACCCCGGTGTAGCTTGAGCCTCTCTGT
>NW_015250541.1:0-514 GCF_001447785.1 Gekko japonicus | reverse complement strand
ACTGTATTGTTTGGTGGAGAGAGTTCACACCTTCACACGTTCAGCTGAGAGCCATCAAGTGAAGAGATCTGAGAGCCATCAAGCGAAGAGAGAAGGGGCAGACATACAGTCCAGAGAAGCATGTTGATCACTGAAGAACCTGCTTGCTTTTTTTTTTTTTTAAGGAGGTATAAGCTGGATGCAAAAAAATTGCTCGCCTGATGTTATAGCCTATTCCTGGAAGAGCCATTATGCAAACTGACAGCCAAGCTTCCACCAGCTTCCTTTTGTTCTTCGGCTTTCTGAAAGAATAGGGATTTGCATTGCTCATTTTTCTAAGCTGGTAGCAGCTGTCCTACCTATTCTCAAGACTGCAGAAACCGCCTCTAGCAATTGGAGCGGAATCAGAGTCTTACCACTATGTGCCTGCAAAGGATTCCGAGGTGTTTTCGTAGTCTGGAGACGCCTCCAGCATGAAAAAAAGGAAGAAGAGGAGAACTGCCACGTAAGAGAAGGAGAGAGAGAGAGAGAGAGA
>NW_015250540.1:0-514 GCF_001447785.1 Gekko japonicus | reverse complement strand
TAATTCCAGGGGATCCCCAGGTGCCACCAGGAGTGTGGCATCCCTGTATGAGAGCTGTGACCCCAAGTTTCCTTTGACGTTGACACAGGCTACAACACAATAGATTGGACTTTTTCAAATGGGATCTGTCCTACACAGTTCCAACCTGGTCCTAGAGTCTGAGAACAGTGGTCCTACCCATGCCTTGTCCCCCACCGACTCCAATGATCTAGACTGTTTGTGCTTCATTGATTACAAAGGTCATTCACCTTTCGTTCTAAGCAGGCCTTACCTCGTCCTGAATGTCCACATAATTTGATGCTGGCAGTCAGTTACTAATAATAAGCAGGCACACCCTTTCCATTGGCAACTGTCAGGTGGCTTGTGAATCTAAGCGTCAGGTTTCCAACAAGGAGCTGGCATGAGTGCAAATACCAGTGGGGTTTAAGTTACCTTCTTATCCTCCTGTATATTCGCCTGAGACATTAATAGCATAACCATATTGGCACAGCAGAGACAATGGCTCATGTCCAGC
>NW_015250539.1:0-514 GCF_001447785.1 Gekko japonicus | reverse complement strand
CACTTTTCCAGGTGTTATTCATGCAGATTCAACAAAACATGATGATTTCCCCATCCTCATTCCTCCTTGTTTACATTGTGGATCAAGCAGAATAAGTACAGGTAGTGCTGCCTAGAAAAATCTTTGCATTAATGCCCTCACCTTAAGGACATTTTTGTACCACCATAAGTGAGGCCCCCATCTGAACTAGCTCTAGAATTCCCCAAGCCCTTACCTGTTCTCTTCTCAATATCTCACTCTTTCTTGAAGTAGTATTTGGAATATGAGCTCCTTTCCTCCTTTGTCCCCAAGTTCCTTGCTTTCATGGCCCTGCTGTCTACCATTCCATATCTTCCATACACTGTCCACTAGCACTTTGTTAGTAGCTACTCACCTTCTAGTGTTTTAAGCCCTTTAGAGTCCTCTTATCCTGTTGATCTGGTTAAAAGGCATTAAGTGGCTGCTTCAGTATGTGCAAGAAGCCATGCTAGGAGTCTACCTCACTGGCCATCCCAGGCCTTTTTCTCTTTGAATT
>NW_015250538.1:0-514 GCF_001447785.1 Gekko japonicus | reverse complement strand
TGCCATTTGCCAGCATCTAGGCTCTAGCCCGGCCAATTTTAAAGAAGTGAACAATGAAGGGGCCCACCTCCAACACACCCCTGCTGCCCCCTTGCCTCTCAGCATCCCTTATGTAATCCCCCAGGGGACGGTACTGCTGACTTTGGGAACCACTGCTTTAACCACTGTTCAATGCTGGTTCTCTTCAATTATAAACACGACATATCAAGGTCTCAAAGAGTCTGCTAGGGTTAGAAAATATAGATGGTATGAGGACATAAATCTTTTTATATCCTCATTCCCTACTGAAACTAAATCGAGGCACTTACAGATGAAATGAAACACATTCTGCTGCTCTTTATCTCCATTTCCACCTGCTTCCCATCTTTCTCTTTTTCTTGTCACAACTTTCTCATCACAATTTGCTATGCTCTTTGGGGCAGGGACTAGTTGGTCTTTGTAAAGTGTCATGTTCATTGATAGCAAAAAAGGGAATGTCTTGCCTGTCCTATCCAGTTTGGTGTAGTGGTTAAGT
>NW_015250537.1:0-514 GCF_001447785.1 Gekko japonicus | reverse complement strand
AGGTTTTCTATGCAGCTAGAAGAGAAAAACTTGTAAGAAGAAGCTGAAATTCTATTTTGGAGAATCTTTTAAATGATAACTAAAAAAAATTAAATATCAGTCGACACAGGCTACAATGGCTATTTACAATGATGCTGCTTATTGACGTAAAATTTGAAAAAGGTTTCTTCATTATAGTATGCCTATACTTTCAGCTCTCGTGTACTAAAAATCATAAGCACTGTATTATAGTGTCTGAACATTGACCCAGCTAATTCAGTATGCCTTTTCAAACTGTGGTAACTTTAGTTGAGCAAACAATATCTAATAGTGACAGGACATGTTGCTACATCAAAAATGTGGATAAATATAGAGAGACCTCCCAATTGAAATTGATAGGATTAGAGAAACAACCGGGGAGATGTTTACAATGCAAAAGATACTATATTGAAGTTTATACAAATATCCACAAAGTGTGATACGACATTTAAAGTGCTAAGTACATGTATTTATAGAAAATCATCTAGTAGTTCAT
>NW_015250536.1:0-514 GCF_001447785.1 Gekko japonicus | reverse complement strand
GTATCTTTCCATTTTGCTCCTTCCTTCCTAATTTCAATTTAATCAGTTGTTTCATGTACTCTTGCAGCTGGCCACATCATTATTGAAGCAAGTGTTAATTAACAGTATTTGTTTAGGGGAAGGGAATTGACTACTGCTTCTCACTTTGCCGCCAAAGCCATTGCTCGTTATTCTTTTAATGATATTTTATTGATATATTTTCACAATTAAACACATTAATAATAAAACAAAAGTGAACAGCTTGCAGAGTAAAAAGTGCTACTTAATCACCTTCTCCAAAAATAAGAACTAATTAACGTGTGATTGTGTCAGAGTTTTGAGAAAACAGGAAGTCATCACTTACAATAAAGGAAAGTACAGGAAAGGAAATTGCAGGAAACAGGATTTACTTCTACATAAACGTCTTCTAGGATCATGCTCAAGGGGTTGAGAATTACTAGATTTTTACTGGGAATATATTAACTGTGTTTTTTGTTTCTTTTCCCATCAAGTCATAGGCCAAAAGGCAAGAGAT
>NW_015250535.1:0-514 GCF_001447785.1 Gekko japonicus | reverse complement strand
CTTCATACATTCAGATGAAAATCAGTGAAGGAATCAACTGTATGTCCTTAAAACTTTCTATGTGATAACAGCTCTATTTTTTTTCAGGGTGCATGACTGTACTGACACCAGCCAATGCATGTAGACTCTATTCTTAAAGCACAGACAGGGGTGGGGTCTGCTACTTGGATCCTGCTTCCACGTTCTATGTATGTAGGATGCCATATTGCCTACTTGTCTGGGCTTTCTTCTGGGTATGTCACCTAGGGCCTGTTTGTGTCACTAGCTGGCCCAAATAATCAGCCTTCATTTTAAAAAGTCGTTAGTCCTCATAGATCTAGAAATACAGCAAAAATGTGTGGAAATTACTACAGTCCTCCCTTCCATCGTTTTAGCCAATGATTAGGGCTCTCAGGCCTCCTGCTGTATTGGACTGTCTCTCCTCTTTGCCCACTGCCACTCTGAGCAGAAGCAGGATAATCCTGGCTGGTGTGAGAGCGTTCCACGGTAAGACAGAAGAATGCTCCCCCATGTA
>NW_015250534.1:0-514 GCF_001447785.1 Gekko japonicus | reverse complement strand
TGGTTCAGCCATGAACCATGAACCCAACCGAACTGCCTTTGTGCCCATCCCTACACCAGACCAAACCAAAACATCATTTGAAAATAAATCACATTACTCCCCTGGCTTCTTGGCCCACTCAGGGTGGCCCAGACCTCTGAAATTGCCTCCATAGTTCTTCCCATTTTTGGCAGCCAAACAATAAAATGTATTAAGATAGGGCCTGAAGCAATCCTGTTGATCTGTCATTAACCAATTAAAGACTTGGAACAATCTAGTGCATTCTGTAGGACCACTTGACCAATGTTAAAGAGAAAAAAGCTTCCTTAGTTATTTAATTAATAAGCCTAACAATAACAGGGGGATGGAATTTGAAGTCATTGTGCCAGATGGAGAAACATTTTATATTGGCGCTGTCAGCCCAAATTGCTTCCAGTTGTAATGCTAACCAACTCTGACAAACATGAATTTAGGAAATAAAGATGTAAGTTTGATTTTAAAACTGTTCTTTGCTGGTTGCACCTGCATAGGGAAT
>NW_015250533.1:0-514 GCF_001447785.1 Gekko japonicus | reverse complement strand
GTCTGAAAATTCAGGTTCTGTTTTCATCCAGCGCAGTCAGCTGAAGTGGCTCAACTCCTGAGCAGCCATGAGGGACCCAGAGCTCCCTGTATTTCAAAGGAAGGGCTGCTATAGCTCCCCAAGTTCTTCGGGATGAATTTGAGAGGATGAGCGATCATAAGGGAGCGCAAAGAAGGGGCAGGAAAAATTCCCCATCCACTGTCAGCACCTGAAGAGCACTATGGTAAGTTATATTTCCCTTTCAGTGAACAGTGCTTATATGTAAATTTGCATCTATAAATATAAATTAGCATATGCAAAATCTGTGCTAATGTTTTCCTCTTTTCTCAAGGACATTTGTCCTCTGCTTTAGTCATCTGTAGATGACCCAGCTCTCGTTACAACCCTACACTGGCTTCCTGTCTCAGTCCCCAGATTCAGCACAGACTCCTCATACTTCCTTTCAAAGTCCATCATGATCTTGACTCTCCTCACTTGGGCTACGAGCACACACACCTTTAGATCCGACATAGGT
>NW_015250532.1:0-514 GCF_001447785.1 Gekko japonicus | reverse complement strand
GGTACATGTACCCCAGTGACTGACCCCAGAAGAACCATTTAGAAATAAACTCCTGAATGTCCTGACATTGCTGGAGGAGGGATTTGGCTTTTTATGAAGCAATGGGGACACCTTCACTGTCAAATGAATTATAGCACGCTCAATAATCAGCCTTGGGCTTCATTAATCTGTTGTTGGTGGGGTGACATTAAATAGTGTCTGTCTGAAAGAACAACAGAGTAGTGTTACCAGAATTAAGGTGTTTTGTCGCTCTAGATCATAGTGTCTTTTTATGGTGTCACTGCTATAGATCATGGTGTCTTTTACATAGTGATATGGAATTTGACTGGGAATTTAGACAAGGAAAGCAAGGCACTCCTGTGATATTTATCCTCCATGTACAATATTTACAAATTTTCTCCCTTGCTCAATAAAGAATCAGAAAAGGTAAGAAATGGTAGAGGAAGCATGTGCCCAGCACACCAGCATTTTCAGAATATGAGACCTATATAGGGTTGCCAGGTCCCTCCTGGCA
>NW_015250531.1:0-514 GCF_001447785.1 Gekko japonicus | reverse complement strand
CCCAACCTGGAGCTGGCAACCCTATCTAGAAGTGAAGTCTCTGAGTGGGTGCCCCTCAGCTATAGAACACATCCAAGTAAATGTTCACAGATGGACACAAAATGGCTTCTCCTGTTCTCTTCCATAAATACTTAATCCAAATAGAAAATGCTGTTGAACGTTGCACCTCTTCTGTAATGAGATCCATCCTGTGAGATAAACATGCCTAAGGCTTTGTTTTATTTTTAAAGCATAGTGTAGTGTAAAACAGATACAGAAGTCCTTCAACTGAAGAGGTCTAATAAGCTATCTAGCACAACCACCTTCTCAACGCAGGAAACTAGAACAATCCCATCAGATGACTGTCCAGCCTCTGCTTGAAAGATCTCCAATGATGGAGAGCCAACCACTTCCTTAGAAGCAGTGTGGTGTAGTTTTTAGAGTGCTGGAATTGGGAGATCCAAGTTTGGATTTCCACTCTGCCATTGAAGCTTGCTCTTGAGAGTCCATTGAACTGCAAGGAAATCAAATCAGT
>NW_015250530.1:0-514 GCF_001447785.1 Gekko japonicus | reverse complement strand
GCCCTTGTTTATCTGCTCTCCTTGACACAGAAAAGTCATTAGGCAGGCATTTCTTAGTTCACTGCTTTCTATTTCCTGTAGGCTGTTCCTTGAATATTGTGTCATTTGTTGTTTCTCTGCCCTGATTTCCTCAGGGTTTCCTTTTGCTCACCCTGGCAACCTGACAAATTCAGAAATATCTACCCGATGAGTGATATACTGCAGCCCAGGACAGACTCCGAATTCCATCTTGTGATGCCACCAATTTCTTAGCGACAAAACCCGAATCTCAATGTCCTGATCCAGAGGGATCTCCCAACTCTCCAAAAGATGGCTAACAGTAGATGAAGTGTTCCCCATCACCTCAATTCCACATCGAAAAAGGCCGAACCTGATCAATTTTCCTTCTTTTGGGGGAGGGTGTCTGAATGAATATGTAGCATGAATTATAGTTTTATCCCTCCCTGCCTCCAAGAGCACTTGGCACCATTTACATTGCTCCCTCCGCATTTTCCATCTTTTAACAATCTTGTAT
>NW_015250529.1:0-514 GCF_001447785.1 Gekko japonicus | reverse complement strand
ATTTTCGAACCAGTCTATTGTTTTCTGTTTCGGGTGGCCATCTGTGTTGGCCTGTAGCAGAACAAAATTAGAGTCCAGTAGCACGCTTAATGGCCAGTGACGTTTCCCAGAGTGCAAGTTTCCGTGACTCACAGGTCACTTCATCAGATATTGACAAAGGGCCCTTTGACCCTGGAGAATGTAAGGTCTTTAAGGTGCCACTGGATTCTATTTTTGTTCTGTTATTTCCTGTTAACCGAACACAAGTAATAGGCTATGGGAGACTCCAAGACGATAATCACTAGGTGGGCTGAGTCCCATCTTTAAAATGACTAAGCGGGTGAGAACTGCCTTGGCCCACCCCCGAATTCTGCCCCTGAGGTCACTGCGGAATAGAAATGAGTAAGTGTTCTCTGTCTTGCTGTTTTGTTTTGTTTTTGGACTGGTCGCTTCTATTTTCTTCCCTCATTTCGTTTCTTTGCTCTTGGCTGGCGGCTTTTCCAGATCCCTTTTTACAAGGCATAAAGGTAAAGGT
>NW_015250528.1:0-514 GCF_001447785.1 Gekko japonicus | reverse complement strand
TACCCAAAGCCCCAATGTCCGTAGCCCGCTAGGCGACCGAAGAGTGTATACCCAGCGAATGAGACAAGTGTGCTGTTTCCTCCTCGGCTGGTAGTTAAAAAGTAATGAGTCCTTTTATGCTTTCTTTACATAATAAGCTTCAGCCAGAAAACTGGATATTTCTTCGTCAATAAAGTAAAATGAAAAAATCCCCATATGAAGTGTACACAGATGAAATTGAGTGGGTTATGGTGGTTAACAGCCAATAAGGAGACGCCGACTTTATTTGCTCTGCTAACTTTAGGAACATTATGCCGTAAATTCTGAGCTTCATGTTGTGTCTTTGCCTTAGAAGTGGGTAAGGAGGAGAGCATTCCCTCCTATGTGTCTTTGTACTGAGAGTTCACTGATCCGGGGCCTGATCTGTCAAAAAACCCTGTTGGTTTTCTCGAAAGCTTGATGGGGTCACTTGACAAACGAGTCAAGGAAAACCCGCAGAGAGCAAGTGGCCTGCCTCTCTCTCTCTCTCTCTCTC
>NW_015250527.1:0-514 GCF_001447785.1 Gekko japonicus | reverse complement strand
AGGTATTTATTTCTGTTGCACTTAAGAATGGAATAGGAAAGCAGACACTCCTTTATGCTTACCAGCACTAACAACATTACCTTGGACTCCTCTGCTAGGCACAGCCGTGTGAAGAATTCTCAAGAGGAAGTTGACAAGTTCAGGGATGAATCTTTGAGACACAGATACATATTGCAGGAAGAGACAGCAAACAAACAATCCTTTAACAACATCTTGCAGGGTTGTCACTGGACACTACAAAACAACCACTTAATTAATGAACAAAGAAAATGACAAATCAGCAATCTATGGTAATTAGCAAGTTTTCAGCAACCATTCAAAAGGTTTTACAAGCTTGCCGGGATTTGAACACACTTAAAACATTAAATTTTTACCCTCCCTAAATGGTGAGAAACATTCCATTAAAGTGCTTGAGAGTCCAGGAAAAGGTATTAAGAAGATACATAGACATTATAGCCATGGAAGCTGTTATTAAGAGCACCGAAGCCTTTGCTGAACAAGTCCATCACCACTG
>NW_015250526.1:0-514 GCF_001447785.1 Gekko japonicus | reverse complement strand
TCATGTAAGATCCAGGCCTTACTGATAGCATCCAAGCTGATGATTAAACTGCCGTGATGTAAGTCCACCTTATAGGATCAGGCGGCTGATCTTTTCTTTCCCCAGAAGACAAGTTTGGGCTGTGTGTGTGTTTCTTTGAAAGAGACACATTTCAAGGGGGGAAAGAAAAACATTTCAAAATTAATTTATTGCAAAGCCTCGGGGGCAGGAACCACATGTCACAGGTAACTAAATTAGAAGTCCACAGGTTATAAGATCACTGGCCCCCTGGAGAAATATTTAGCTGTATGTTTACTTAATATCTAACACCATGTGAAGTTTATTTATTAATATGCCTGCAGGTTTCTCTCTAATCCCACTTCTCCGAGATGCTCGCACATATAGAAAAGTCGGGAGGGGGGTGAGTTGCCCTGGTTGTATTTTCATCGGGTAGAATATCGTATCTGTTTTTCAGGGTTTTTTAAAGTGAAGTTAGCATTCTGTGAGCGAGTCTAAAAAGCAACAGCAACAACAA
>NW_015250525.1:0-514 GCF_001447785.1 Gekko japonicus | reverse complement strand
ATCTCTTCTTCTTCTTCTTTCGAATTGGAAATATGCCAGTTCACATAGTAAAAATTCAATTGGAAAGTACACTGAAAGTGGATTGAAAGCAGATTATTTAGTGTGTGACCGCGGCCATATACTAAGAGAGCTGCTTGTCTAGGCTCTAAATCCACCTTAACAATGCCCTCAGATCTAGGTAATGTTCTATATAACAATGTTAAGAGATCTATGACCAAGAGCTGAGATGTCACTTCAGCTTTGGAAGGAACACCAATGCCTGAGAGGGTGAAACCAGAAATAAAGTTTCTGAAGAGGAAGAGTACAAATATCTGGGCTGGGAAACCAGCAGCCCTCTAACTGGCAAAATAACAGAAAGTATTCAATAGGAATACTCAATACAAGATGCCCATCAGAAGATTATAACACCACTAAGTCCACTCAAAAAGGGAGACAAGAGGTCAGAGATTAAGAAAAGCAGAAAGCAAGTGGGCTCCTTATTATCACTTGAAGGTCCAAATGGGGGTGCGAGTGC
>NW_015250524.1:0-514 GCF_001447785.1 Gekko japonicus | reverse complement strand
TCTATGCATAGAGGTGGAAAATGCATATCTCCTGACTAATCAAGCTGATTTTTGTTCCAGTTACTACAGACTAACACAAGCTACCCACTGAAAACTATCTTCTCTGGACAGTCAGCCTCCATTAGAGACGTTCACAAACAGAGCAGTGCTCCCTCCTTACTAACCCACAGTTGTACCAGTTATAGCAACCGGTGCCTGATAGGAGTCGGCCGAGACTTTGGGCTCCACAGTGGGAGTCGTTCAAGATCGGCCGAGTCCCAGCGGCCAACATGGGAACGCAAAGATACTCACGCTGCCTCCTGGCACTCCTGTACGGTCCCAGGTGAGAGTCAGCTCGCTCGTCTGCCCATTGCCGGAACTATTAAGGTGGCCTTCGACCAGCACGGCATATTTATTGCCCCTCTCGGGGCTGGGGAAGAGGCGCTCAGCCCCGGGGCGCTGGAGCAACCGCTTGTTGTTGTCTTGTTGTACGGCCCAGCGGCCCACCTCCTCCTGGAGCGGAAGAGAAGACGGG
>NW_015250523.1:0-514 GCF_001447785.1 Gekko japonicus | reverse complement strand
TTTTTTTTTAAATTAGAGGTCTCAGCATGTGGAAGAATGTATTGCATATTCAGAGGCTTGAATTACCATCTGGACACCTAAGGATAATTTCTAGTTGCTAATGATGACCAGGAAACCCAGTTATGACCTAAAATTATAGCAGTCATGCATGGACAATTATCCTGACCAAGAGGATGCAGAGAGTCTCTCCTGAATGCTTTAAGAAGGCCATTTCCTTGCTTTAGGGAGTATTACACAAAGGACTCACAGATGGGGTGGGGATCAGAAAGACATAATTCTGAGAACCCCAGTGGGTCTAGGGGCCCAAATAGCCGCACAAGGTACTGCTGGTATGATTCACTTACTGAGAGGGAAGGAGGGAAAGGGAAGTATGATTTGGGACCAGTCTGCCATTAAGGTTGGTGTCAGGATAAAAAAATAGAGTGTATGTGGAGTGGGGGGAATAAGTATCACACTGAGGCCTTGGGGGAAAGGTGAGACACAAATGTGAGAAAAGGAATAAAAAAGAACATAG
>NW_015250522.1:0-514 GCF_001447785.1 Gekko japonicus | reverse complement strand
TTCGCACGGCAAATTCTCCATGTGACTGGTCCTATATACATTTTAAAGATATGGTTTAATTCAAACCAGATTCAATATTTTTGTTTTCACTGATTCCTGTGGTTTAGTTTGATTCCTGTACTTAATAAAGGGGGACCAAGTTTGAAAGGAAAGTATATTGTGATTGCCGGTCCCCTTCTCAGACTTTTCTATATTCAGAATTTTTTCCCATCAATATTGTATAGCATATTTTTTTGTAACCATTTATCAACATCAGGGGCTTTTTCTTGTTTCCATGTGTACCTAAGCAGCATTTTAGCAGCTGTACATAAATTCCCCAATAAATAAGTCTTATTGATTGTAATTTCTTTTCCCGTTACATTGCAACGATATACTTTTAATTTTATATGAAGAATAGTTTGTTTTTGGTTCTGCATGAAGCAAGTGTATCATAAATAATTGCGACCCACTGTCTCTATTTCTCAGGATCTATGATTGCTAATGCAAACCCAGGGCTATTTTTGGGCTGGAACGC
>NW_015250521.1:0-514 GCF_001447785.1 Gekko japonicus | reverse complement strand
TGGAACTTCTGGAGAACAGCCAGTTCCGTTCCAAAGTGTGTGTTATATGAATTGAGACTTAAGAGTGCTGACCACATAGCTAGAAAAACTTGGTCATGGCCTTTACTACTTACAGTTTTAATACTACTAAAAAAAAGTACTTAATGCCATTCCTTGGAATCTAGGTCAGATAGTGTGAATGTAATGGCCTTGGTTTATAATGGAAAGTTACATAACTCACTATACGTTTATACAGTTGGAGTATTCTTTTACACACTCTTCTGATTATCACAGCAGAAGAAAATGACTATATGAGAGATCAGGATTTTTAAAAAAGAGCAATGGCTCAGGTGTACTTACGTGTTAAGTTTTAAGTTGATCCTATGACTTAGCAAGTACTGTAACTGAGAACTGAATAATACTGTTTAAAACATTTTCATTGCTAAGGAATCTTGAAAAATATTAATGTGGGTAATCTAAAACGTTCTTGTAAAACAAAGGGGACAAACTAGTCCCCGCAATTTCTTTTCTCCCT
>NW_015250520.1:0-514 GCF_001447785.1 Gekko japonicus | reverse complement strand
CCACAGTGTGATCAACCAGACATAACTACATTAAGTTCATCTGAGCTACTTAATTGATTTAAGTAGTTTCCGGGTGTCAGCCCTGATGACTTGGATGACTTTCCAATGACTTGGAAAGAAGTCCCATTGAAATCAGCGGGACTTGCGTCTTAGAAAAGGCAATCAGAAGTGGACAGACCTGAGCTTTTGATCACAAGCCCAAAGAAACGGGTCATTAAAAGTACATTAACATTTAGGATATTGCACAGCAAGCATGATATACCAAAAAGAAATTTGTACACCGGCTCTTCTTGAAGGTCGCTTATTAATTCCAGGTCTATCAGCTAACAACTCTTATCTGGGCATCTAACACTGATTTACCAGTATGCCGTTACCATTTCATTTCTTTCTTCTTCCGAAGATTAAAAGGAATTTCTGACAACGTACCTCTCTTCTCCCTTATTCTGCACAAAGTTTAAGGCTGAGGCGGCAATATGATCAAAGCCGCAGTTAGCTTCCGCTCACTCTGATAGCA
>NW_015250519.1:0-514 GCF_001447785.1 Gekko japonicus | reverse complement strand
GATCCGGCCGTCACATGGGAGCTCTCCCCAGTATGACTGTTCTCATTGCACCAAAGCCCTACCTCCATCCTCTTTAGCTGTTTGTGAGCATCTTGGGGTGCCATAGAGAGGGCAGTAACTTCTCCATTCTCCTGTCCATATTTATGGGAAAAAATAGAGTGAATAATTGCCCCAAACACTGTGCCAAACTACAGTAGTGGTGGAGGGAGAAGTGTTGTACCTAAAAAGGAGGCAGAAAGGTATCCCTGCCCTGCCAGGATCTCACATGGCTACCATTGAATGAATGAGTGTGTGAACAAAACTTTGATCCAGCCATCACACACACATAATAGCGTTATTTACAATACTTTAAAATGAATTCATTTTCATAGGTATTTGCAATAGATCTAAATTTTCTTGCAGGGCAAAAAAGCAAGTATGCCTATGCAGTAATGCCATCAATAGGGAAGAGACAATGCACATGTGGTAAAGCCGATCGTGTAGGTTTGTGTGCATGCATGCAAGCATGCTGTTG
>NW_015250518.1:0-514 GCF_001447785.1 Gekko japonicus | reverse complement strand
TCTTCCCTCTACAACGAGCCTTCTTCCTAGTTAAATAATAAAAGCACAGTAATGTGACAGTGACGTTTCAAGGATATGTCCCACTTAGGTATTATCCCCATTTTTACTGCCTTGGCAAGACACGATGCAGAGTGACATTTTAACAGGAAGAGGGTAACAGGTTGCAAAATCAAGTTGTTAGCATGTGAAATCTGAGATTTCCTCTCACTGTGGCACGTACAGGAGATCAGGTATCGTTTCTGGCTCCTGCACAAAGCTCTCAGCAGATTCAAAGCAAGCAGCCGGGATGTTCAAGTTCTCACTGCTAGAGCAGAGGTTGGCAAAACTGGGCTCTGTGCAGCATAAAGGATGTTATTCCGGTAAAAAGGTTTGGAAATACCATAATCAGCCACTAAGCAGAGGGAAAATGACCTAGGAAGAGACTCTGCTTATTGGGTCTCTTATCCCCCAATCCACCACTAGTTGACGTCACCCAATTTGACTTCAGGCGATTCTGCATCTAGCATTCGCTCCA
>NW_015250517.1:0-514 GCF_001447785.1 Gekko japonicus | reverse complement strand
GAGTATCGCGGGTCCCCCTCTTGTACTTACAAATTAAACAGCCAAAACTTTGATAAAGCTTTGGGTTCTTGGGCTAAGATGGAGGAAACAGATATAAAGAAGTGAATTTGAGCCATACTGTGCCAAACACATGGCAACAATAGCAGAAACTGACCGGACAATAGATAAAATAGCAAGAAGCCTCAGAAATCTATTCCATCACTTAGGAAACTTTTAATGGGTGGCTGGCTCAGTAAAAACAATAAATTAAAACATGGATAAACAAGCAAGATATGTTTGGCAGGAAAGTTCCTAGTATAACACACCATTGGTCCTTGCAATTTCAAAAGAGAACCATTCATACACCATGGCCAGTGGCAGTCAGGTGTCACAACAAGGTCCAATTAAGCTGAGGTGTGCTTAAACATGGCTTGCTGGCAACCCTGTGCTGCCTTTCTCTTCTCACGCAGAGCACAATTAAGGGTTCCTGGTTTGAAAGTACACCACGCTCCCACCACTAGGATTGTAAACCATG
>NW_015250516.1:0-514 GCF_001447785.1 Gekko japonicus | reverse complement strand
AGTCCACACACTTAACCACTACACCAGACGGGCTCCAATGGCCCTGAGGTTCTGTCCAGCTCTGGGATTCTGTGATTCTATGATTTCCCTTCTTGTCCCTTGTAGGAGGCTCCGCTGCCTCAGGAATTACATCCACATCCATCTCTTCCTCACCTTCATCCTGAAAGCCATCGCGATTTTCGTCAAAGACCTGGTGGTTTTCCAGACGGAAGGCACCGATTACTGCAGCTTTTCCACGGTAGGCCGTCGACACACCTCAGCGCAGATCTACCCCTTTGATCCTGAAAAACCACCTGATGGGGAGGGGAGAGCAAGGGTTGCTGGGAACACTTAGAAACCTATAAGAACCTTGTAGGTGCCCAAATAGAGCCTCCTAAGATGTTCAAAGCGACAGATGCACAACAAAGAACCATATACATGACCTAATGCATTTCGGCTCTCAAGCGCCTTCGTCAGAGGTCAAATAGTACCTGCAACAACATATCGATGACAGGGCTATTTTTGGGCAGGAACG
>NW_015250515.1:0-514 GCF_001447785.1 Gekko japonicus | reverse complement strand
ACTAAAGCCAAGATAACAGGGCTCAAATCCTCACTTTGGCTTTTTGAGAGTTCATGGGAAGCTACAAAGAAGAAAAGGTCATTCTGAACACATTATGGGGAAAACAGGATTAAAAAAATAAGTTAGATTTAACCTCAGTTATCATTAAATCATCATTCAATACAGAACAGGAAATGGCTTGTGACTATTATGTTGGACACCATGTACTATTTTCATTAAAAGAATCATGGTTCCATTTCTGCTCCAGATGCCTGATCCTGCACAAAATTCAAGCATGAAGGATCATTCAAGATCCCAACTATTTCTTACTTAGTTCAAGTGCAGGAAGATAGAATGTGGGAACTGTGATATCATGTGCTTTTGGACTGTCCTTTGACAACAGCAGCCCAGAAAATACATTGTAATCCCTATTGTAAATCTCTGACTACAAATAGCATAATAATTTGTAAATTGTGGTTTCTGTGTCATGCTGAAATTGTGACAAATTGTTAGCTTTAACCGTTCTTTTTTTTTT
>NW_015250514.1:0-514 GCF_001447785.1 Gekko japonicus | reverse complement strand
TCTGCTTCTTGCCTGGTCCCTTGGTTGCTTATAAAGAGTCTGCAGTCATACGGGCTTTCTGGGGAAATGCTCTGATTCAAATGGAAATAAGCGGCTGAATAATGTTAGCAGAAGGTAGAATCTCACCATGCACAAGCGCTGGGGGTTTGTCTGCGACATTTAGCCATTCTGACATGATTGATTCGCAGCACAGCAGCCCTGACAGCTGTAGGTGAACGTGCTTGTTTACATGTAGGGATGAAAAATTTTCCATAGAAAATATTTCCGATTTGGAAAATTTGCAAGCTCCACATCACTGACTGCTGGACGTGAATATTCCCTGTCTTCGCTGCAGGTCGTTTCTCCTGTCATGGTCTTATTGCAAACACTCTCTCAGTCCCACAGAGTTCTGTTTTTTGGTCAGTCTTAGGTTCCGTCCTTTCCACCACTATATCTTCAGTGATCTTGGGACACTAATCCAGCTGTTGAGGGGCAGCAGTTTGTCCTTCTAGACCAGGGGTGGCCAAACTGTGGC
>NW_015250513.1:0-514 GCF_001447785.1 Gekko japonicus | reverse complement strand
AAACCAGTCAATTCCATCATTAATGGCTCTCCAGACACACAGACTACCGGTCAGAACTCAGAGCTCTCAATTCGCCCCCTCCTCTAAAGAGTTTCAGTGTTAACCATTCTCATTCTGTAACACATTAAAACTGAACCACTGCTTTCCACCCAACAATACTGCACTCCTTTGAAACGAGGTGTACAGTGCATGCTCCCCTGACTCAACTATTTCTGCCTGAAAGCTCAGAAGTAACTTACTCCACATCTGGGAACTGTCCAGATATGAACACCACTTTACCACTACTGCTTGAATCTTGCTATGGTAAATAAATCTAAAGGGCTGATTCACATATTACATTTTTACATATTAAGCCTAAGATGTTCTAACTGTTTTTTTGTTTGTTTTGCCAGGCAGACCAGATGTTCTAACTGTGTGCACAAAAATAAAAGTGTAAACAACACTGGGAGGATAATTGTCGCATGTGCAAATGTTTGAGTGATACACCAATACACCAGCACACACAAGGGAAGCC
>NW_015250512.1:0-514 GCF_001447785.1 Gekko japonicus | reverse complement strand
TTTTGCCCAAAATCCAGAGCGTCACCCGCCCAACGTTACCAACATGCCAATGGCACTTCTGGGTGACACACGTCACAGGTGGCGTCGCTGTTTGGTGGAGATGGGAGGTGATGTCCCTTCCCATTCCGGCTGGCAGGCAGGAGACTGCAAAAACCAGATGGCAACCCTAACTGTGTGTTAAAGCTTTCTCTGGAAGGTATGTGGTAGTGGGACGCACTAAAGCAGTGTGGCCCAGGAGCAGGCCAGTAAAAAAAAGAAAAAAGCTTTCCAGTCTTCAGTGCCCCACTTTCACTAAGATGAGGAACAGCCACATGTTTTAGAAATGAATGTTGTAGACCCAGACCTTGTTAAAATAGAGCAGACTATGATCACGCATCACGGTCCAACTGTGGAATGCAAATTACAGGCCTCGATTGGCCTTGGAGCTGTGCAAGGAAGGGAGGGGGGGGAGTTAACCTTTCCCCCTCCTCTTGGTTTCACTCAGGCCATCCTGTTCTGTTAGTAACATTTTAAA
>NW_015250511.1:0-514 GCF_001447785.1 Gekko japonicus | reverse complement strand
CTCAGTCTTTGCCCAAGGGAGAAAACTACTCTAAGCAA
The DNA here is from genome assembly GCF_001447785.1 of Gekko japonicus. Lineage (NCBI taxonomy): Eukaryota > Metazoa > Chordata > Lepidosauria > Squamata > Gekkonidae > Gekko > Gekko japonicus. The sequence continues at coordinate 476 of NW_015250511.1, read as the reverse complement.
GGTGTGACATCTGTAAACAGCTGTCCCAAGAGAAGCACAGTACAGCTATAAGCTGACTAGCTGAGTGGACGGCCTGATTCTCCAGAAGAAGCTCAGCCATATACCCAAATCGAATACCAAACCCAAATTGATCAATACTTAAGAGATTCTATAAAGCCAGAAAAGCCCCAAGTTGGGCCTGTTTGGGGCATTGCAACATGGCTGACATCATAGATGGACATTCTCAGTTGCCCCCAATGCTTAAAAAATATCTGTAGAATGAAGCATAGAACAGGGGATGGGAAATAGTTTGGCAGTATAAATGTTATGTGAAGGGTGGGTTGTTTTCTTAACTATTATATACCTTATTGGATGACTTAAACTTTAAAAATGAAAACTGGATTTTATTCAGAAACATCATTGTGAACAGCAGCAAGAAACATAAAAAAGGAGACAGCTATCATGACAAGGAAACTTGGTGGAATGGCCTTTTTTAT
>NW_015250510.1:0-514 GCF_001447785.1 Gekko japonicus | reverse complement strand
TCTCTTTCTGGGTCTCGCTTTTTTGAGCTTCAATCCCAGACTTTGCAGCCGTTTGCTCTGCAGTGGAATGATCCTATTACGCATCCATTAACCTCCGGAGAAAAGCCTTCCAAGGATCTTTCCAAAGGCTCTGCAGTGATTAGCCGAGAGGAACGTGCCGTTTACCAACAGGCGGCCTGCTAGTCGGGGGAATTTATTGTCAGACAGCTCGGCTGAGTTGGGGCACACAGATGGGGAATGTGAGGTTGACAATTGGTAGGAACAGTGGGGGGGAGAAAGCCCCAAGTTGGTTAGAAGTGCTTAAATAAAGAGTTCCTGTAAGGCTGAAAGAACTGAAGGATACAAGAGGGGCAATAAGGCTGCAGCGTTTTCCCGTCTTCAAAAGTGCTTTGCGTAATTACCTTGCAAAATCAGACCCAGCCCTACCCGCTCTGGTGTTCCGTTTCCAAGAGTGGGCAGCTGGAGAAGTGTTGAAGCACAGTATGATGCCAAACAGCCCTTCCCTGGTATATAT
>NW_015250509.1:0-514 GCF_001447785.1 Gekko japonicus | reverse complement strand
GGGAAGGCCAGGACGAAGGCTGTTTGCTCAGAGCAACTGTGTGGAAGGTGACAGGCCAGCAATTTCTTTTTTTTTTTAACTTGCATGCTGTGCTTGGGGGATGCAAGCATGAACTCGCAAACAGCACTCTTCGAAAGGAGGAAATAATGCATAATGCAGCTGCTCAGTCGAGTGTATTGTACAAGGTAATTCATCTAAATCTCAGAAAAGCAACTGTCGTGTAAGACAGGAAACAAAGATGTGGAGCAAAACCAACAGAAATCGTAAATAATTTCATACCCCCCAGAATATTAGGTTTGGAATAAACGTCAGCAAGTTACACAGTCCATATCAGCACCCCAAGAACAATTATTTCTTTCTTTTCATTTTGATTCTTTCATTTTGGCAGGTCTCACACAACAAAGCAGAGAAAGAAGAGCTGCAATAGCTGAATCAACAGGAGACTTGGGGGAGAAGGCAAAGGGACGAGCCTTCAGCCAGTTGCTCCCCATTTCCAGTTTGGTGTAGTGGTTAA
>NW_015250508.1:0-514 GCF_001447785.1 Gekko japonicus | reverse complement strand
CCCTTTTTTTCTAATATGCAGGCCTTATCTTTTAAAAAAAAAATAAAATAAATGCCACTCCCTGATGCCCTCTTCATAGATGAACCAGCGTTGCACTTTGGGAACCAAAAGAAGGGGCTTATATGATTCTATCTCAGCTGGTGTATCCTGTGCTCGTAATTAAATGTATTTATACATACAAAATACGTGGTCCCTCAAGCCGAGCGTTCTCTTTCAAGGATGCAGTTGTGATTCCGCCATGTTTGAATACTTAAATCACAGGGAATTATGGAACTGGAATTGGGAAGGACCGGAAGGCCATGTGATTTGGTACCCTCCCTCGAAATGTACAGGGTGCCAGTCCAACCTGTGTAGTCCAGACTACAAGCAAAAGATGAATGTTCTAGAAGAGGCACTGACGTTGCCCTACCTGCTGCGCTATCTCCCTGGAACACAGTGCGATCTCTTCCCTAATACTTTACAGACACACTCAGGCGCCTTTGCTTCACAATTTATCAGAAAATACGTTCCTTTT
>NW_015250507.1:0-514 GCF_001447785.1 Gekko japonicus | reverse complement strand
TTGATGGGTCTTTGACTGTAATAAACTGACTGATTGATTGATTGAGGCCCAACAGTCCTGTTCAGTGTCAGCCGCACTGCAGCGCATGCACTGCTTTTTGCACCGATGCAATCAACAGGATTTCGCATGTTAACACATGCTCTGAATTTGCCTGATCCATATGGCTCAGAGATGGTAGTGCGAGAGCACTCAAACAAATCCAGTTTAGCATAAGCAATGAAGAAGGCCCCGTGTGAACGAAGGTTTGGACTCAGCCAGTGTTTCTGCTGGTTCAAAAGGTAGGAGAGCTCCTCTTTAGCCACCAGACATTCTGCGCTGGGGAAGCTGCATGTATAGAAGCCATGCATGAAGGGACAGAAATTGGACTGAGAGTGAATGGAAAACCTGGCTGGACACAACCCCTAAATTTGCAGTCTGGAATATGACCTACAAATGCTGGAGAACATGCAATGATTTGGTGGCACGAGTGAAGAGGAGGCTAGTAAGCCGTTATTGGTGGGGGGAATTTTCCCAC
>NW_015250506.1:0-514 GCF_001447785.1 Gekko japonicus | reverse complement strand
GCCAGTAAAGGCTAACTGACTGACTGACTACTAAAACGTTACTTTTTCTATGTTACCAAGGAACTCTCTGATGATTACACATTCCTTCCTATTGACTTACAATCAGCCTTATTTTCCAAAGTACTTACCCCCAAATAGCCCTTACTGCAGAAATCCGTACAGATGGGGGCTGGGTTTCATGAAGACCACTAACTGTGGCTTGCAGAAACTGCTGGATGAGCTCTGGAGACATTGCAACTGTAAAGCGACTGGCAGCCCAAAGAGCACGACCAAGCAGAAAAGGCGACACTGGGGGAGGGGGGGGGAATGAGTTACTATTACTGCAATTCCTTTCTGAGAATTACTATTATACTATATGGTCCAATATAAAATTGAAAGGAGTTGTTTACAATTATACAGAGAACACGTAAGATGCTTCGCTATTTAGGCATTTGAATTTGTATACTGCCCCCTTGAAACCATCCACAACAGGAAAAAGACTAATTATGGATTGCACTTTGAAAGTCTCTTCCCT
>NW_015250505.1:0-514 GCF_001447785.1 Gekko japonicus | reverse complement strand
CGACATGAGGCCACACAGAGGATGGAATTGACGGTGACGAGGAAGATCCTCCCGTTAATTTGGGCACCAGAAACTGCCGAGTACAAATGGAGGTGTCCATGTGGTTGTGACAGGTGATAGATCAGGCAAGGGAAGCAGCCGAAGTGGAGATTTCTAGCTGTGGAACAAAATGGTGGGTCTGACCCAGAAAGACGAGGAAGTCCAGGGGTGGGTCTCACAGCTGTTTGCTGAGCTTGCGGACTTGTCTCTCGCGAGCCTCAAAGGCTATCTTGGCGTCCATCAGCTCGCTCAGGACCTTCCGCACGGCCTCCATCTCCTGCTCGGCCTGCTCGTAATTCCGGACGAGTTCCTGATTCTCCCGCTGCAGCTCTTCCATCATCAGCTTAACGTCCTCGTTTTGGCGCCGGCAGCAGTTCTTCAGCTGCTCTGCCTCGGCCAGCAGGGTCTCCACCGTCTTCACCATCGACTCGACCTGGTCCCGGGACATGGCTGCTGAAAGGGAATGTGGGAAGGC
>NW_015250504.1:0-514 GCF_001447785.1 Gekko japonicus | reverse complement strand
CACAAGAGGCACGAATGCCCAAGTTAAAAGTAATAACCAGCACTTTGTGTCGGGCCTATAGGCAAACAGGTAACGGATGCAATTGGCATAACAATAGAGTTGTTTGTTCCCAGTGGTTGACCCCAGACTGGAATCTGGCGACCACATTTTTTACCGGTTGAAGCTTTCAAGACACCTTTAAAGGCAGCCCTTCATAGACTATATTACACTAGTCCAATCTAGAGGTTACAGTAGTGTGGATTAGTGTAGCTAGGTCTATAGTTTAAGTAAGAGGTCAATTTATGAACAAGATGTAATTGAAAGAAGGCACTGTAAGCAACAGCGCTGAGCAGTTTATCCCTCAAGGCTGAATCCAAGAGCACCCCCAACCAACTTGAATTTTTGGAGAGGGGAAGATTCTTATGGAGGTGGCTTAGTACTACCTTTTTCCTGGTCTGGGTAATTCCCACCATAGGACTAGATGACAAAAAGTCTTCTCCTACGTTTTACAGGGCGATTTCTCACTAGAGCTGCC
>NW_015250503.1:0-514 GCF_001447785.1 Gekko japonicus | reverse complement strand
GTTCTCAGGAGATCTTTCTCACTGGCCCAAATTCTCATAACCCCCACAAGTTCTGGCCGTTTTAATAGAACCTGGAATTCAGATTGCCTTTCAAATAACCGAATTTCCCTTTAAACTGTAGCATTGAGCCTGTGGCTTTAATCCTCTGCTTACAACTTCAGTGATGTATTGTGTTTACAGTTCAAATACCTGGATAGTTGGGGTTTTATAAGACAAATATTCGTTAGCCTCTAGTGAACAATGAGGTTGGTGGAATATCCTATTCTTTTTGTGAGGCTTTGGATCTTTTTAGGGAAAAGGTACAAGCTGAGAAGAATGAGAAAAAATGGCACTTGTTCAATGTTTTCATGATGTCCTCTAATAATCAAACCATATCTAACATTATGCCCAAACACCTGAGTTAGAAAAAAAAAACAGCTGAACCATCAAATGTGCAGAACACAAAGTTTTCCAGGATCTCAGCTTACCCAGCCAGCATCACCTCTGCTCTGTCTTGTGACCTTCCCAATCAGCC
>NW_015250502.1:0-514 GCF_001447785.1 Gekko japonicus | reverse complement strand
TCCCATATTTGCATGTACCACTGATGTAAGGTTAGTGAGTTAGTACTCTTCCAATTTCTAGTTATGACGGATTTAGCTGCCATTAGTAACAAGGAAATTAGATCCTTACGTATTTTTGGGATTTCTATGCCATCCCATAGATCAAGTAGTACAAGAGTAGGTGAATGGGGTAAGTCTATGTTAGTTATTGTTTTGATAGTCTGTAAAATTAAGGACCAGAAGGTTCTAATTTTTTTGCAGGTCCACCAACAATGGTAATAGGTAGCAGTTTCATTGCAAGATTGCCGACAGGTGAGTAGGACTTTTTAATGGGGTGAAGTTTAACCAGGGTGAGATACCATTGCAGTATCAGCTTTAGAGCTTGAGCCCTTATATTTAATGATTTTGAAGTTATGCTGGGTGATGACCAAATTTTAAGCCAAGTAGAGTCATCTAATGGTGTTGAACAGTCTGAGTTCCATGCAACTTGGTATGTTGTTGGGGCTCTGGAAGAGTGAAGTAGTAATGTCCTATA
>NW_015250501.1:0-514 GCF_001447785.1 Gekko japonicus | reverse complement strand
TGAGATTTGCCTTCTCCATTCTCCTGTGTCACCTCATGTCAGGCATTTGCTGCATCAGTCAACTGCCTCCAGTCTTGTATCTCTGTTCATCTTCCTCCTACCAGTGTTGTTCCTTTCTCCACGAAGCAGTGTGTCACTCTAGCCCTAACACATGCTATTCTCTATAACACACATAAATACATATAAGGAAAGAATGAGGGTCAGTATGCAAGCAGGTGGGCATTGCCCTCATAGTCTCCTGAGCGTTGGAGCTGCCTCCAATGTGCAGAGGCAGAAGTTGGGGCTGAAAGGACAATCTTTAAGTGCATTTAGTCTAAACTGGAGTCAGAAACAATGTTGAGACCACAGAGCCGTTATACTGGTTAAACAATGGAAGTTAAAGTGGGAAGTCAATGGGGTATGAAAGGGATAGCCTATTTAATAACAATATTGTCTTAAAGGCCTAGCCTATTTAATTCAATCATTTTGTACTAATTCTAGCAGATGCTGAATATGGTCTTTGCACATTGAGAAA
>NW_015250500.1:0-514 GCF_001447785.1 Gekko japonicus | reverse complement strand
ATAATGAATTTATGTTTGTGTTTTGACTGTAAATTAAAAAAAAGTTTGGAAACTGGAACTTAAAACTAGAATGTTGAAAGAGGAGGACAGCGATTCCTTCTCCCAGACATTTTGTTTTTGTTTTTAGACGTCTTCTCGAGATGAGCTGCTAGCTCGCATGACAGAGTGTGATGTCATTATTTATAACATCACTGAAGATGAAAGCCAGATTGAAGAAGCAACCTGGGCAGCTACAGGTGGGAAAGTTTCTTTGTTATCTAAAAGAGGCATGGGGCATATACATAAGCTGTCTGCCAAACTGGGGAAGTGGATGGCAGATTAATTTGCAGAAGACAGAGAGTTTGGACTGCAAAGACCTAAGTTCAAATTCAGTCTGGGCCACAGATTCATGAGGTAGGCTTGGGACAATCTCTTATTTATGTTTGGTCTCAGACTGGTTTCAGTTATAGGACAAGGAATTTTGTTTCTCATCTGTAAACTTACGCATGCATATTGAGCATGTGTTTATTCAAAT